>NC_044498.1:13040064-13090064 GCF_902362185.1 Chanos chanos
TGAAGAGGTACTGGCTGATAGGGCTTATATTGGTGAGGGCTGTGATGTATTGCTTTTACCCACTGCACACTGTTTATCTAAGATTACTGTACTGCTGTACAGTGGAGAAAAGGATAGCAATAACTTTTATAAAAACCCTTTCTGGACTCTAAGGACAAATCATTTGAATCCCTGTCTCCTTTTTTTTTTTAACTGAGTAGCCTTTGTTGCACTTGTATGTTTATTTCAGAGTCATATCTGAAAATATGGTGGCATGACAGTTTCGTTCTGGCATGTATTATAAAATGAAATGGCAGATTGTTTTATTGTTTTTTCTTTTTTTTTTTTTTTCTTTATGGTGGATTCATACATATGCCTGCCCTGTCAAACCTTAGTGCTCTAAAACAAAAGACAAGAGGAGTTGGCCAGAGCTCATGTAAAACAAGGTCCTATTACACCAGCCCCCCATGGAGTTTGAATCAGATTAATATGAAATGAAGTCAAGTTTGAAGAGACCATTTCAGTGAATTAAGAAGGGAATGGATTCTTTTATGAGAGGGTGTAAAAATTCATTGAGAAATAGAGCTGACCTGAACTCTCTGAGCGAATTTCAATAGGAGATTGAGAGTCCCATCATCTTCTAGGGGTTCCAGCCACGAAATGTGATTATAAATATTGTGCCAATGAATGTATAACACTAATCTCCATGTTTTAATGCTCAATATGAGATAAAATGACGTAAATGATCCATCCCAGTCAAGAGAGTTACGAAGTTAACCCCATCCATAAGGACATTTTTTATTTAACGCTTGGACACAGTGGTAATGTATGGTGCACTATAGTGCATCTGGAGAGAGAGAGAGAAAAGCAATATATACAGTTTCATCTGTGCTTTGGCCTTTTGTTACATCCACTCCGAGTTCCATGAGCTACTGTACAGTTACCCTCCCATAAGAGAACTGGACTAACTGAATATTAATGTAAATTGTAAATTGTTAGATGGAATGCAGATGATGTGTGATTATATCTTATTAAACTCTCTTACTGTAAAAGCAGGGCTCTGTAATGACATATTCCAGAGCAAAATCATTTCTATGTGTCTCTGTGTCATGGCTGTTAATGACTTATCCATAAACCTTCGGCACAAAGAACATTTTTATATAATAGGGATGCAATGAAAAGTTTAGTCATTTCTTGCAGTAAGCAAGCCGGTGTTGCACTAACAAGTGATAAATCCACTGTATGGTAACCTTTTAAAAGGTTACATTTTGTTGTTTTCTAGTGTTAAATGTGCTTTTACTCACTTTGATTGAGCTGTTAAAATTAAAGACTTAAGATTGCCTTTATGACACTGGGTTGACTATATAACACTTTCATGTCACTCTCAAATGAAAAATTTAGGAAAGTAAGGGGAGATATATATATATATATATATATATATATATATATATATATATATATGCATGCACCAATATAAAAAGAATAAAAGAAAATGAAAATAAATTAAATTTCATTTTATTTACACAAAGTGACCCACATCAGGCAAATTCTGAGACATACTGAAAATTAATTGATATTTCTATAGCAAAATACCTTATTTAGATAAGTGAACATTCCCCTTACAATCACATTTTTAAATTTGGCCAGGATCATCTGTGGTGTTTTGGTTAGTTTAGAATAAAAGCAGCTGCTTCTGGAGGCTTCCACTGTTTGGCAGTGCATTTTCAAAGCAAACAATCCACTACAGGTTGAAAAACTGCTTTCAAAAGAACTTGAGTCAGAGGATGGGTATAAAAAGATTTCAGACTTTAAGTATCCCATGGAGCACAGTCTAGACCATCGTTAAGAAGCGGAATGTGTATAGCACCGCCCAGACCGCGCCTAGATCAGGCCTTCCCCTCCAAACGGGATGACTGAGCGAAAAGGACACTCATCAGAATGGTTACATAGAGGACGACGGTAACTTTGAAGGAGCTTCACCTCTTTAAGGCAAAGACTGGTCATTGTCTGCATTGGACAACAATATCTAAAGTACTCCACAAATCTGGCCAGGATGCGAGGGTGGAAAGAAACAAGCAGGTCCTTAAAAAAAAGCCACAACATATCTCATTACATTTTGCTGAAAAGCACCATGTAGGCTCTGTGGCCAAGGTGCTGTTGTCACATAAAACAAAAATTGTACTTTTGGGCCCGAATGCAAAATGGTGCACCTGGCAAAATTCCAATACATCTGAACAACCAAAAAAAGCCTCATTCCTACAGTAAAACACAGTGGTGGCAGCATCCCACTGTCAGGGTGTGGCACTTGTCTGAAGACTGGGGACTGGGGAATGGGGCACCTGTCAGGATTGAATTTGGGGTGGATGGAGCAAAATACAGTCAAACTGTTGCAGAAAACCGGCTGTCCTCAACCAGCAAGTTAAAAATGGGAATGTTGTTCACTTTTAAACATGACAGTGACTCAGAGAACCACACAGCAGCTGAAGGACAGAAAAGTTTGTATCCTTGAGTGGCTGGTCAGAGCTCTAAACTAAATCCCGAGGAAAATCTTTGGGGAGGCTTGAGGAGGGCAGTCCATTGATGGTCACAATGCATTTTGACTGAGCTTGAACAGTTCTACAAGGAGGCATTGAGCTTGAACAGTTGTACAAGGAGGCACACACACACACACACACACACACACACACACACACACATATATATAAAAATATATATATAGCCAACTTTTTTAGCCAGGCAAATGAGACAGGGTGTTATGATGCTTTTGCATACTTTGCTTTGACCCTTTAGACAAACAGATGGGAGAGCCAGACAATTTGGCAACTGAGGGAATGCCGGGAGAGAGCAAAATGTGATGTTCATTATTGTGTGTCATCTGGCAAGAAGATGATGATTAAAAAGATACACTGCTCTTTGCTTCGGTAATGCTTCATGGGGCGTGACCATACCTGTTCAGAGTGTTAGCTCATTAACACAACACACAAAGTTTTCTTATTGGCATCTGTTGAATGAAGATATCAAGGATGTCTCATTAGTCTTTTTTGTTTTTCAAATAAGAAACAAAGCATTTCTCATTCTACTGCATTCACCACAATACACTCCATACTTGTCTGCTGGAGAGTGCTCATTTTGTGTGATAGCGAGCATATTGCTATTATCCTTCAAATATTCCTATTCTGTATCATCTGAGCAGATCATATTCAACCCATGGAGGAAGCTTTGTCGGATGTTAGTGTTACTTTATGTTCTTGTGCAGGCTGAAACTGGTTCCTGGAAATCTGTGACACGCACTTTGTTCATCAGCGAAAAAGTACTGTCGGTAAACATTGTGACTGCCCTCCGCTCCTGAAAAATTGAAAGTGGCCAATGGTGGTCACAGTTTTTTATTGAGGCGATGTTGATCTCTCTCTCTCTCCCCACAGGGTTTAGATGAGTTCACCAAGGTCTCATATAACCCTGCAACACGCATGTCTGTCACACTGGTTCAACCATGAGTATCGTCTCAACAGCTGGCCATTAAAGACAGGCTCCATAAAACACCAACCTGCTCTCTTTGCTCTCCACCCTTCAACCCTAAACTCTCCTCTCTCTCTCTCTCTCTTCTTCTCTTCTCTTCCCCCCATTTTGTCACACTCTTTCCTGATTTCTTTCTCTCTCTCTCTCTCTCTCTCTCTCTCTCTCTCTCTTTCTATTTTCCCCCTTTCTCCCTCTCTCTCTCTGTCTCTCTGTCTCTTTAGCTCTATCTGCCTCTCCTTCTCTGTCTTTCTTTCTATTTACCCCCCCCCCCCCCCCCCCCCGTCTCTCTCCCTCTCGCTCTCTCTCTCTCTCCTTTTTTTCTCTCAGACTCCTTCTCTTGCATTCTATCGCCAGACACGTTTACCAAACCATGGCAGTCAGGGCAAAATCGATCCACAAACTAATTGGCCTTTGGAATGTGATTGTAGCCTGGAGGCCAAATTAAAGAGCATGGCAGTAGTGAAATGTGTTGCTGTGGTTTGACCTGTTTGGAGGGGATGGGCCGGTCTCCTTATTATGAGCATTACCTTCATCTCATGGTAACAGCACTTACATTAACAGCAACTCAAGGACACTCTACCACACTAACCACTGCATCATGCTGTTCATTACTATAAATGTGAGCTTAATCTATCGGGGCCAAAAAACAGACAAGCAAATAGCTTTGTTTAGTTAATTATTTCAAAAAAGAAAAAATAAATGTTTTAAGATCAAGGGATAAAAGTTGAACATTCCGATTTCACTACCTCAAATGTGACATTAATCAACAATTACAGTGGGTTATTCGTGTCACGTCCCTGCACGTGACCTCTCCTAACCTTTCTCAAGACATCACATATTCATTATGCATTGATTACAGGGCTCCGATTTAATGGAGTAATTTACCTTTGTCCCCCATAGGACCGTATTGATTTTTATGAAAATGAATTAAATGGCCCATGTTGTTCAAGTCTGTGCAGTTGAGTGGTGTGTTTAGAGAATTAAATGGTTCACAATTGCACAATTATGGGAATGACAATTATCTCTGCAGATCCATACATTAAAAGTTGTTTGCCTGACGGGGCAAAACAACAGATTACACTAATCAGGCTACAGAGAGATATAAGGACAAAGATAATTGTGTGAAGCCATCTTCTTATCCCACTCAAAAAGCTTTCTCGTCATTCTTCTTTGTGATTGTCATCTTTTTTTCTTTTGTTTTTCCCTTAAAGAAATATACACCATTTATTTGTTAATAGCATAAATGTGAGGACATTGTTTTGCCTTTAATTTAATGGATTTTGGGCACTTGACTTAAACCTGGGAACCATTCTTTATTCATATAACTATAATGTCCTGTATTTATCACTTTATCACAGATGTTTATCACTATATTTTGTTGAAAGGAAACAAATATTGATTTTAACCATGAGCAGTAAAGAAAACTAGTTTCTTTCAGATGTGTTTGTGTCATACTCTACCTTCAGGTGTATTCCTTCAGATTATAACAAAAAGCTCAGCTCTCCACCAAAGGCCTTAAATATTGGAACTCCAAGGTGTTGTTTTTGTTTTTTGTTTTGTTTTGTTTCTCTCTCAGATAGGACCTTGATATGCCCAGCTGTTCAAGGTTGGTAGGGGATGTAGTCTGACAGCAACTTCACCTTCAACAAAACTTCACAATGTACACTTAACTATGAAAGGCAGATGCATATTTTATCCACACTTCCATCCATGGATTACAAGGTCGTCAATGGAACACCTAGTTTACCTTTGTTGATTGAAAGCAAAGGTCTCTATTCAAAGTAACCTTGTGCCCAGTTAGAAAACCCAGAACGTACCTGAAAGGTGTGAGAGATGTGAAGTTTTTGTTGGTGCCCCCCCCCCTTTCTTTCTTTTCTTTTCTTTCTTTTTTTTCTTTTCTTTTCTTTTTTTTTGTTGTTGTTGTTGGTGTTTAAACATCAGATAGCTGGCAGGATGTATGATCTATTGTATACAGTCTAGTTCTTTGTAAGTGCTCTCTCACCTTTGCATGTACTTTTATTTAATTAATATTATTACACAGAGGTACACATTTTACTGAGATTGAAAATCTTGAGAAATTACATTTTCTGTCAACCACTTCTCCACAGGAGGAGCAGGGGAGAGGTTTTTGTAGATACATTTCCCCCCTGCTGGTAGTATGTATTAAACAAATACATACATCATCATCAAGTACATCAAAATCAATCAAATCAATTCAGATAGGGCAGATACCAACCCTTGAACCGCTTACATCTGACAACACCCACTGCATCGCCTAAACAACTGTTTGAGTGCAATGATTCAATTTCCACTGTCAGGCTGTACATCAACATGTGCAATATACACATGGGATCCTGTATGCATTATAATATACACTGAACTACACACACACAAGCGCACACACATGTGTATGCCCACACACACACAGAGACACACACACAACCAACCACACACACCATGCACACACACATTTTACCAAAACAACCTACACTATTGGATTAACTAAAGAGGGACGCATTTATAATCAACAACAGCCAGGAGCCAAACCTTGACAATACATTGGAGGATTGCACAGTGTATTTAATATTTATACAGTGTGGAAGGCACCTCAACGTGTCAGTGTGTTATGTGCAGATGTTTAACGTTTGTGACAGTCCAATTAGGCAACAGCAGGCAAGAATATAATTGCTTTTTTGAGCTGAATCAGATTAAGTCAGCCCTAATCTCTTTGGCACTATTGATTACACTTGGCGGTAACATGTCGAAAATGTATAGAGATGCACTCATGGACAGGAAGAGGCACTTGTTCCTACAGCACCCATAGTCCAGTCTGGATTGCAGAGATTGTTATCTCACTGTGCAGATAAACTTTAGCCACACAGGGAAAGAGGGAGAGAAAGAGAGAGAGAGAGAGAGAGAGAGAGAGAGAGAGAGAGAGAGAGAAAGAGAGACTGATACAGCATACATCTTACTGATAAAGCTTAAACCCCTCCAAGACAAAGTAAATCACTAAGGAGTTTAAAGAGACTTTGTTTTCTTTTAAATCACACCCATGTTTAGTAATTGTTTGTTTTCAGACATCACTGAGTTAGACAAACCATTTCCTTTACTGAATGCAAATGACAGTCATTTATACCTCCTTAACATACTTCTGAAAATTTGAAGTTCTTTAACAAACTTTTCAGTAAAAATAAAAGCATAGCATTTGTCGACTCATTTCCGACACTTCATAAGCTAATACTTTCAGCTCATAGGAAATGTTTCCCCTTATAGCTTATGTGCTCTTGTAAATGTTTACACTCTCCCGACCACAGGGTTTGGAGAGGAACGTGGATCTCAGTGTGAAACTTGAGCCTGCTGCGCTCCTCAGATGGTCAGATACATCTCCTAATTATTCAATGATTATCTTCTGTTTGCCCACTTCCCACAACGCTACAAAGTGGTCAAAAGTTCCGTTTTCGTTTCTGCGGAATCCGTCAGCAGGCATTCTCCATGGGAAGTGTTTAGGCTTAAAGGTTGTAGACTCATTATCATATTTTCCATGGTATAATGACTAAGCACTCCGCCTCCACTTAATAAAAAAACATGATGTCTGAATTATCTTGTGTCTTTCCTGCTGTATTATGGAAAGCTTTAAGTCTGAGACAAATCACTCATTCATGACCTATTTGTGACCTATCTCTGACATTATAATCCACGGATTGCTAAAATTCATTACAACGCTTTCAGACTAATGACAGTAGACCTGCGCTGAAGGAATCTTTGACGATGAGTAATTGTTGTAAGGAAAGTTCAAAGTCAATTAGCCTATGTCTGATCCAGGTAGCAGTGGCATATGATAGGAAGCTGAAGGTGAATAGGTTCTGACAAGCTGCTTTCTCTCATAAAACAAGTCCTTAAAAGTACAGTGGATGTTTTTGACACTTAATATCCTCTCCTTTAATTCTGTTGAATTTCAGCACTTCGGTATAAAAGCTTAAAATGCCTTGCATGCTTAAACACTGATAAAAAGCTGCAGTATTTTGGATAATAAGGTTAAGAGCTGCAGGTGGCATTTCATACAATAAAATTTATTTGTCATTTAGCAAACGTGTTGTTAACAGTCACGACTGTTCAGTCTTAAAAGCTGCTTATTTCTTTTCCTTTTTGATTACTGCTGGATTTTAAAACTATGTTTACAAGAAAGAGACTATTTAGAACTCTGGCCTGCCTACAAACTCCCTCAGAATAGGATGAGGGATGATGGAGGGAAATGCAGGGACAATATTAGAAGTGAAGGAGGAGAGGGAGATGGGAGGGAAAGAGGAGAAAGTGTGAAAATGAGAAACGGTGGAGAAAGGGGGTGATGGTGGGGAAGGGGCCTATGGACTAAAGTTAAAGCCAAGATCATACTGAACATTTGAACTGAATTAATCCTGGTTGTTCCTATCTCCCTTTGTTGCCTACTTTGTCTTTTTTTTTAATACTTTCTTTTCCTTAATCTCACTCCAATCTCTCAATCCCACTCTCTCTTGCTCTCTCTCTCTCTCTCTCTCTCTCTCTCTCCTTATCCCTCATCTTTACTTCCCCCCTCCCTACCCCTCTTCTTTACCCCCCCCCCCCTCTCAAGTCCTACTGTGCTCATAAAAAAAGAGGGGTCTTTTCCCCTGTCCCTGAGGGGTTTTTCAGATGCTGTGGATCCAGATCGATAGAGCTTGCTCTGGGCCTTCCTGAGGCTCAGCCCTGCTCACCATGGGGAAGGACCTATCTCCTCCAGAGGGATTTCATACAGATGAAATATATTCAGACACCAGAAAGGAAACAGAGAGATGGAAAATCTGTGCTACATTGTCTTGTAATTAGAACATCTTCTGGTTTGCATTTCCTAAAATCCTCCAAGGAAAACTTCCTAGATAATTAGTAGGTCTCTCTCTCTCTCTCTCTCTCTCTCTCTCTCCCTCTCTCTGTGTGTGTGTGTGTGTGCGTGTGTGTGCGCGTGCGTGCATGTGTGTGTGTGTGTGTGTGTGCGTGTGTGTGCATGTGTGTGTGTGTGTGTGTTAGTGTGAGGGGCGTTGTGGGGGTGAGGGGTGTATGTGTATGGGGGTGGGAGTCCTTGAGTGATATATTACCACGGCAGTGCAGATCAGAACAATTATTTCCCTGGTCATGCCACGCTTGACATGAGGAACACCATCAAATTCTTTCAGTGTTCGTAAATAATACAGCCGAGAAAAAGGAGCTCCTGAGTTGTGCTCTCTGGTGGGAGACAGGAGTCAATAATTATTCTTCTTAATTAGTGGTGTGTGAGTGTATCTGATTAACTTTCAAAACATCCTTTTTACTAATTAAACTTGGACTTCAATCTGTGCCAATTTTAATACATCGCACCAGTGGCCAATCACTGAATAATTCTGAAAATTATACAAAGCTGACAGGCTTGAAACCTGTTGGCAAGATTGAAGACACTTGACTTAGATATTTATGCCTACAGTGCTGTGTGACACTGGTTAAAAAATAAATTGTGAATCAATAACATGGTGTGTTAATGACAAACATTTCATTGTCATGAATATTTCATTCAAAGTCAGTATTTATTCTGGATTGGCTAGTCAACCTGTTTTGAAAGAAAGTACCTAAAATATCTGTTAAATTATTCACTGTACTATTAGTATTGTTATTTGGTAGAGAATAAATGTAGTCCCAGCTACAAAAATGCATTGGCTTTAGGGGAATCAAGTGTATTTCAGTTAGATTGGAGCAAAAGCCTGAGAGGGTTTACCAATTTACTGGAGGCTTAACCAAGAAAGGCCTGAAAGCATGTCTAGAAAAACTGGTGATGTTTATCAAACATGGTCAGATCAAATTAGTAAATAATATCACATTTCCCCAGAAAGTTCTTTTCCTGGCAAAATCTAATCTAATCAGATGATCATGTGTGAATAGCCATCTCACGTCTCTCTCTCTCTCTGTCTCGCGTCACTGTATTTATAAATGTTTCACTGTAAACTTATGAGGATGAAAGGGAAGAAGAAAAAAAAATGTGAAAAAAAAACATTTCAAAGCACATTGATTTTTGGATCTAAAGAGTTAGCCCCTCTCGCACGCTCTTTAAACTTCGACGTTCACTTTGATGTTCCCCTCCTCTGCCTGAGAGGGATAGGTGCCATAGTCTCTCTGTGTTATTGGAGCTTTATGGCTCACCTTAGAGAGGTGGGTTCAAAACCATTTCACAGCCAGAGAGGGGGTTAATATCTTGGCACATAGCTTGTCTCAGGGGACAGGGACTGAACGGTTGAGCTGACAGAGCCAACCCGCCCCCCCCCCCCCCCTTTTTTTTTTTCCAAGCAGCTGAAATAATCTGGCACAGGGATATATGGGTGCTGAATGAAGTTATCACTGTGTGGTAGTTTCTATGTAAAATTGGTTGGCGGAGAAGACCAAATGACTACTCCTGCTTTGAATTTAAGTGAAAGGGAGGGTCAAGGTGCGCTCAAGCAGGTATGAAGACTGATAACACCTCAAAGGGAATCATGTGCTGCCATTTGTCTAGAGCACAGCTGTAAGTGAATTGGCTAAAGGAAGATTTAGTGAGGAACAACGTTTTACAGAATGACACAGTCCTGCAGGTAAAATAACTTGAACATTTTTGCTATAGTGTGTCAGTGAGATAATAAGCTATTGCAATGTAATTTATAACACAAGGGCAAGGTAACCCTGCAAATGACTGTTTTTAATAGAAAAACAAGGATTATTAAGAAACACACATTGCTTTCACACACACACACACACACACACGCACGCACGCGCGCACGCCCGAGCGCACACTCTCCTCTGGCTGGATCGAACAGAGGTTGTCCACTGAGCAGAAATTAGAGATGCTTTGGTGTTTAGTGGGGTCAGAGACACTGACTGGAGATGCTCCAGGGCCATTGTTAGCAAAGGATCCTTTCTAAATCCTATTGCCTCTGGGGCATCAGTAGAGCAGGGCACCTTGGACTGTGTCACATCGCTCCTGTGTCATAGAACAATTTCGCAACTCTTACAGTGACACAGGCTCTCTCCCTGTTGTATTACAGTGAATTGCAAACTGACGGCAAATTCAAAAAGTGACCTTGTGCTGCAGGTATGGACCGTGACAGTTATATATCTGTATTTTAAAGCTTCCATCTCCTAGTGATTATTTAGCCATAAAGAAAAGGGTAAGCTATTCTTTTTGTTCAGATCCACTTTACTGTTTGTAAGCTTTTCACAGTTTCTTTCAATCATATTCATATTACTCACAGTAATGTTTTATAGAAGACCAACCTCCTTTATATGGCTGTAAAAGTGAAAATTTTACTATATGTTATTATATATTAATGTTATTGTATTATTATAAAAATTATATCATAATATAACTATAGAATAATAATAATTATTATTATATATATTGTAAGTATATGGACATGTTGTAGCTGTTTCTCTTTTCTCTTTTATAGTAAGAACCATTAAATAGCGGGTCTCCACAAGTGCATGGCCCTTCAGAACAGAGCAAATGTCAAATTTAAGACGACATCATCATCATTATAAGTAGTTCTACGTCTCATGGCATAGGCCATTTAAAAAAATTCTTAAACTTCTCTCCATTTGGAGCTCTATTGAGTATAAATAAAGTATGAGAGGAGTGATGAAGCCTCTCTTTCATATCGCTTGGCTGTGATAAAGGGAGGAATGAGGTCACTGTGTGCAGTTTGAGTGTAATCGAGATGGACTTTTGGACTGCTTCAGGCTTCGGAGACTCTTATTGGAAACATGGCGAGGGTCCAATGTCACCTCGACTGTGATAAGAGCACTTTATGAAAGAAGAACGCCAAAGCCAAAGTCCCATTTTCAAAAGGGTAAAAGCAATGTGAAGAGAGAGAGAGACAGAGACAGAGACAGAGAGAGAGACAGGGACAGAGACAGAGAGGCAAATTATTTGGTGTGAGATAACTGTGCTTGCACTTTATGTTTTATGGGGCTGTTTACTTAACACAATACTACAAGGGTAGACGTCACAGTGTAATTACACGTAATTATACTGTAATTATATTGTTGTCATATTGTTCAATTGGCACAACATGCTTACTGTGGGACTGAAGACCTGAGGCACATTTATGCACACACCTTAATAGCACACAGTCTTAAAAATAAATAAATAAATACATAAATAAATAAATGCAAATCAAAACATATTTCAGCCTCCTCTTGACAGAAATTCCAGTGCTATAGATGCTTCTAAGGATGCCATTGCTCTTGCTGTGTTCAAATACACCAGTCCTCACACATTCCATCTCTGAGTATTATATGCTGTGTATTATCCTTACATTGTGCTTCACACCTCCATGGTGCCTGGTTGCACACACAAGTACTCTTCACCTCACCCCAAACACCCAGAAATAATTTACTATAGGGTAAAATAACCTTACTGTGTAATCAGTCACTATTAGCTGGAGCTGTAAGGTTCTGTCAATGAATGAGCTAGTACAGAACATAATAACTAATTTGTAACAGTTATTGGTAATTTAGGAAAATAGTTTAACTCTTGAAAACCTCTTGGCTATCCTTGATAAATTGCCCCTCATAGAAGATTATTTATATGAGATGTGAACATATGAGATTAGTCTCTCAGTCAAATTACAATCACGAATCAGTCAAAATGTGTATTATTTTGCCTCTATAATCACTTCTTTGTACTTCTGTGATCATGTAATGAGTGTGAAGGTCACTTAACTGGGACTTGTAAATAGCTACGTGCTTTTGTATTCTGTTCAAATAGACAGGTTGTACGTTCATCTTAATTGCATGCAAAAGCAAAAAGCAATGTTTACCTTTGTAACACTTACCATGTAATTGTGTGGATCTTGTTTGTAAAAATACTGTGGGACAGAGAGTGGAAAACTGTGAATAATATAAAACATTATTATTATTATTTTAAACATCAAAACAGTTACAGGATCACGGTATATATTCAAATCCCAAACCATGCCCTAGTTTTTCATCGTTATAATCATACTGTATCACACTGTATACTCATAATCATCATAATCATTCATTCACTTGATTGTATATCTTTTCTGCACAGTCATTGTGTAGTCAATGATTGAAATGCTGACAGACTACAATTCTGTCTGGACAGGAAGCATATTGTGGTCTCCTCAGCCCACTCAGGCCCTTGACCTCAGCGTGAGGTGTTTTATGGATGTCTCTACATCCTCTGACTCCTTAACCTCTCCAAAAATTGTGCTCTGGGTACTCAATGTGCAAACGCCTGTAGGTCATTGGCAATGTGTTTATGTGAGTGCCTTGTTAATTAACAACAGGCATCATGCCAAGCTTGGTTATATTCCACCAGCCGCTGCAGTCCAGCAGGGACACAGTAATGTGTATATGATTCCATTCTGTTCTCTGACGAATCAGGGGTGGCCTTGGGGTCAAAAGTCAGTGCTCAGCCACTCTATTCGCAGCAGCTATGAGGCTACGTGTACACTCACACTCACTTGGAACGTTTTGAATTATTTAAACATGCGAAGCACGTCAAGGTCAAATGTCTGGTCCAATTCCTAAATGGCGAGTGCTAAAAAATAGCAATTACTGATGCTATCATTGTTATTATTATTGATGACTGGGAACAACTGTATAAAAAATGGACAACGTACAGGCATTGATCAGATGACAAATTAAGGATTCTGAGGGGGTTGATGAGGGAGGATTGAAAAGGAGGCAGGGAATGGCGTGCCACCTGATTATTGGCAGCAGTGTCATTGGACTGACAGTGTTTTCCGTCACACCGACAGACAGGATGACATTTTTGAAGGTTAGCATCTATGGATGTCTGGGAATCAGGAAGGATACAGGCACAATCAACTCCTTGTTCAAGTGTGTGGAGGGTCTTGACTGCTTCTTAATCTCATGTATAGTTAGTCATGTTTCATATTTGTATTCTATATATATGTATGTATGTGCGTGTGTGTGTGTGTGTGTGTGTGTGTGTGTGCGTGTGTGTGTGTATATATATATATAGATAGATAGATAGATAGATAGATAGATAGATAGATAGATAGATAGATAGATAGATAGATAGATAGCATAGCACCATATGTATGTAAATATCAAAAGTTTTAGTTCCCAACAAAAGTTGTACATGTAAATTTATCGTCATGAAGGAACTAAAAACATCCACGCGAATGAGATCTTGATAAGATGCATTGCCTTTTTTGACTATTTTAAATCACAAATGCCAACAAATGCACATTTCTCAGTGCCAAATGTCACTAGGAGCAAAACATCTGGCTAGTCTCCCGAGAGGAAAGTGTTATGTGTAAGAAACGAAAGCAACTGTGCCAAGAGCTGTTCCGTTGAGTTCAGCCAGATAATGTTTGAAGAGTTTTTTCATGATCTCCAATATGATTTCTGAATTAACATTAATGCCCGTGAACTTTGTTTCACCTCTCTAAGTTCCATAAGAACAAAAAAGTGATTATGAAGCAACTTATGTAAAGCTGTCTACGCTTTTACTTCTTTGTGGGGTTTTTTTTTTGGGTTTTTTTTTACTTTTATTTTTGTTTACAGCTTTTTACAATCGCTGATATCCTTTTGTCCAATCTGTAGTCACATTTTCAAAACTCTAAACACAATTAGCACAACATCCATCTATTGTGGACCATACAATTAACATTGTTTTCACAGAATACGCAGTCAATTAACACGTTTCTAAAATGCTTAAATTTTCTTTACATACAAGCTTACCCAGTACCAAATTTATGGATCTTTCTTGTCTTATTTACAAATGCTTGTGCACAGCATGCCAGGAATGAAAACCTAATGTTGAAAACCTTAAATATAGTATAAAGCCTCTACTTCTGCCAGTGACCAGGAAACAGCTGGTGAGCATTTTTGAATGAACGGATCATTGAAACATTGAGAAATAGCTGATTTACTGTAAGTTGTGTAGCATAGACCAACCACAGCTGATTCCAGTCTCAAGCAGAGACATATGGAAGTGCTAAAGTTCTTTCAATTACATGTACCTACACAGTAAAAAGGGGAGATTTTGGACTGATTTTGTTCAATGTGAATACAGAACAACACAGAGGAGAGGAGACAGACAAAATAAAGTCTGGACAAAGGAGAGGAATAGTTCAATGAGCGAGAGGAATGTAGAGTGGTTTACAATAAAAGGAGACTGAATTATAAAAATCTATGGATTTCATATTGTCTGTTGTATGCAGGTGCCTGTAGAGCTGAAACATGAAATGCAGTTTTTGTAATGCCATCAACTGTCAGTATTTTGAAAGTCATTGTGCTATGATTAACTATATGTCCTTCTTGGATAGAAAACATTTGCTAATGTTTTGAAAGAATGATTTGATATTGAATAGGGTTTGCCGTGTTTTGACAGGGTTGGTGTATGTAGAGAAAGTTCTTTCACATTTTAAAATGTAGAGTTGGTATTTTATAAGCAACATGTGGTTTTGAGCAGAAAATTAAGTATTTGGCTAATTGTGTGATGTGGGTGTGTTGCTTTGTTAAGAGTTTAGAAAAAGTATATTAAGGTTGGGTAAACGCTTGTTAGCAATTGTAAAAAAAAACCCTGTAATTTCTAGTTTTAAGTGGGTTATTTTTTAGATGCTCATCACATTTTTTTGTTTGTTTGTTTTATCTTTGTTTGTTTTTCTTGTACTTTCATACACACTAGTGGAGGGAGGCCTTTTATGCTATTCCAAAGATAACAGTAGAAATGAAGATTCAGCTGTGCAAGCATATCATTCAAATATGTCCAAAATGATACACAGTGATTGAACTCAAATCATAGCAAGTCTGTGCAGTAATGATGAAGGGGCATTCAAGATGCCTGGCATAACAGTGGTTTTCGCTGTTTCCAGTTTCCGTTTTTCAGAAAATTTTGCCAAACTTGTGACAGTTGTATAGGGTCGATGTAGACCTTTGCCCAAGCATAGCAAGAGTGAAGTAACATGTAGCCAACACTTTGCGAGCTTTGCCTGTATGTGTTTCCTACTCTTTCCGGCCTGTTTCAGAGCTCTGAATGGTTCCGTGGTCCCTTGACAGGCAGCTTGCATGACCTTTTAGCAGTAATATGACGCGTAGATGTAGGCTGAGACAGTGCCGGAGAGCTAATCCAAGGTCATTTTTACATTATTTCAGTTCTCCTACTGTACTGAGGCTGAACTGTTGGAATTTAATGCTATCTATTCAGCTGGGGAACAAGGGCCTTGATTATGCCAACAAGAACTTCATATAAAAAAGTTATTATTAGTTTTCTCTCTCTCTCTCTCTCTCTCTCTCTCTCTCTCTCCCTCTCTCTCTCACACACAAACACACACACACACACACACACACACACACACACACATATGGACAAACACAATGTGTGTGAGTGCTGTTATTTTCTGTTGTTTTCCTTGGAATTTCCTTTCATATTTTACCATACATTCATACACTGCTTTTAGCAAAAAAAAAGAAAAAAAGGCTGATATGATGAACATATTATTTTACAAGATTTTATTAAGCTACAGGCCTTAATTAGAGTGATGCCAGCAGGAGACACTCTCTTTAGCTCTGTAGCTGTCTATCATAAGCATGACTGTTGCTGTTACACAGAAAAGGTTCGGTCTGTTTTTTTTTTTCACTCCTTTAATTGCTCTATGCTAACAATAGGTTTACTTTATTTACATACTTCTACCGCACAGATGTGCATATGTGAAAACTATTACACTTTTTTTGTTTAGATATATTAATAGAATTAATGCCAAAGTTCACTAGACTGAATGAGATCTGCCAAGATTCAGTTTGTCACAGAATGCTGCTTGATTACAAATCTTGTGTTTTCTTTTGAATGAAACAGTTTTACATACGCTCAGGCTGATTGTAATGCCAACACTGGCTATATCTGTGTCTTGTTATTGGAATATTTATCCATAAGGTGATGTGGAATAATTGGAAATTTTTGTACAGAATTACACTAAAGCATAACAAAAACTCACTTTGACACGGTTATATTTTTATGCTGGTAGAGGGATCAAAAGAGTGTGTGATCACGTGCATATGTCTTCTTTTAAATCTTCACACCTCTGGGTCCTTGGCTGATGTTTATTTTCTATGCATTCCCATCCCTTTCATTGAAACTACTGATACAACTCTGTTAAACAAACACTATTTTTCCTTGCATTCTCAGAGAACGCACATTCAGTAATGCTGTGCCTCTCATTGATGTTAAATGGTTTGTAATATCTGTTACATTTTAATTCTACTCCGTTTTCAAGAGGGAAAAGACAGAATGAAGATACCTTGTTGTGATAAGTTTTTTTTTTTTGCATTGTACTGATAAGAGTTACTAAAGTTAAATTTGAGCAGGCACCAACAGTATATTACCCAGCTTTTGCAAAACATTTGCAATAGAATTTGAACTTGTATAGGCTACTCCTTATCAAAGCTCTGCATACATAAATAAATGAAGAAAGAAAGAAAGAAAGAAAGAAAGAAAGAAAGAAAAGACCACATATGCATCAGCTTAGTTCTGAACCTGTCGATTCAATGCTTCACCCATGCTGTTTAAATGCTCACCTGCTGCTCAGACAGTTACTGTAAGTGGCTCATGTACAATTTCCAAATGAATCTTCTTGCCTCATATTGAGGATTAAGCTTAGATTTTAAGAAGATTTTGTTTCACTTAATCACACTGAAACACACTTTCAAGGGCAAAAGCATGCCAAGCAAATTTGATTAGACTGACAAACAAACAAACAGTTTTTTACACGGTTCATTTTGACTCACTGTTGCCGAAACAAAGCTCTCTAAAATGTGTAAAGAGAGTTACAAAACTCCTGGAGTTGACTTGGAACACCCCCCTTTTGCTCTGGTTTTTGCTTTTGACTATTTTATGTGCATGCTACTTTATACTAGCCAGCACACAGATTATGGGAATGTTTATCAAGTTAGCTGTCACATCTGTAGTCCGTTAAAAGCAGCATGACCTCAGCGAGCCAGATGACACTATTGGGCTGTGTCAACTCGATCCCACTGGCACAAGTGAGAACAGTACCAAGGAGACACAGAGGGCAACAACACCAGATCTGCAATATGTTTAAGCTCGCTAAAATGCACAGGCTTATAAATTAACCAGACGGAGATGTCACTATTACAAGGCAAGTGCCTCTTGGGCAAAATCACAGTATGTCAGACATTCTTAAGGAAATAATATATTTTGACTTTGGAATGAAGGATTAAATATGGATGAATAGACTATGGCTTTTTTTTTCTGCTGTGGTACAACACGTAGGGATCTGTTTTTATCTAAGGCATCCACACAATTGTATTGTGTATGTGGTTGTTTTTGTACTGCTTGAAAGAAATGTTTATCTAAATGTGTGTGACTGCTCCTGGCTTTCTTTGGCTAAGTTGCTGCTTTCACTAAAAGCAATTTACCTCTGGCTCCAGAACCGGTTTAAAAAAAAAAAAAAGAAAAAGAAAAAGAAAAAAAAAAGATAAAGAACTGAAGAGCTTATAAAACTCTACGGAAAATCAACGGTGAAGATTAATATCAAAATGAGGCAACCTTGGTTTTGTAATTCTGAACACAAGGCCAAAGTTTAAACATCTAAATACAGGTAATAGTATCACAGTGCCACTAATCTTGCTAAGGTTTACAATTACAACCTGTCTCTTTATATTTATGTGACATTTCCAATTTCCCTTCAGAGACTAAAGCCATGACAATGTAGAATATCATAAGTGTCAACAAGACAGATTACAACATCAAATGGCCAGGACCAATGTGCAGCAAATGGACATTCATTATTTAAAACCTAAAAAAAAAACTGGCTTGTAAATAATATTGAACACCTTAATGAATGCCCTTCATTTGATTTAAGTCACGTATATATCTCTCAGTAAGTTACTTTACCAAGTCAGTTTTAATATAAATGAATTAAAGTTTTGTTTTTACGTGCTTGGACATTGTACCTCTTAATTAAACATCCATTGTACTGATTGTGACATCATCGATATAATGTTACAATCTAGCAACATATGCAAGTTATTAGAAAAAACAGAGATGTCACTCAAAGAAATCCATCAAATTCATCTCTCAGAGAGAGGGAGAAAGAGAGAGAGAGAGAGAGAGAGAGAGAGAGAGAGAGAAAGAGAGAGAGAGAGAGAGAGAGAGAGAGAGAGAGAGAGCGAGAGAGAGAGGAATATATAGATATAAAGGTATAGATACGGATGTCAGTTAAAGATGTCAGAATGCCAAATGAGCAGTATTTCAGCTGATGGATCCGAGAGGAAATGCTGAATGCCCAAATCAGCTATAGAATGCTTTTCGTGGTTCGCAATGAGTTGTTTATACCTCATCTCCTCGTTCCAGGGCAAGGCTACGAGGAACAGTTGTAAAAGCAAAATAAGTAGATGCTCCATCTTTGTAGAGTGTCATATGTGACACGAAAGCGTTGGGCGATGTCAACATTGTTTAGGACCCTCGCAGTCATGCCATCACCCTGCCGCTGACAGACATTCACAGATCTGTTTGGACGGCTCTGGCATTGCCAACGAATCTGGAGGCACTATGCCAAGCAACGAGATTCAAAGGCTCTTTGAGGGGATTGCTCAGAACATCAAGCAACTCCTAGACCGGAGGATTGGATTTAAGCTAGTGCTCTGTCCTGATAATTTTATATCTTTTTTTCCCTTGATCCACAAGTCCCTCACATCGTTCGGAGCTGAAAAGAGAATAAAGTTTTGATTCAATCACTCCTTGGAGTGCATTTTCCATGAAATGTTCTCGGTGTTGAATTTCGTTTCATATATCGATGACACAAATGCACATGAACATTTATGTAACAAGAACAATGCAATGGACTCTATGAATATACAAGAACAGCTGAGAAATCAAGAAGGCCACTCATCCAGAGTGGTACAGACTTGTTTTTTGTTTTGTTTTTTTGCCACTGTGTTTGTAGCAATCCCACTCTACATATCAGAATGTTCAAAAAAGAAAGAAAAAAGAAAGAAAAAAAAATGGATTGTACCCAAGTTTCATCTTACATAACTCTGTACAGCAAATGTGTTGTATGTCCATCACCAGTTTGTTTGTGCGCAATGCAATCTCACAGTTTGCCGTTTGTATAAAATGCTACAAATAGTTGAGGTTTGCCTCAAGGGTGGTTTTAGCTTTTCTAAAATCTAACATGACCTTGTTCAGTGTATTTTATGTAAATATGATACCATAAGATTTCACTTGAATAATTCCTGAGACCAGGCTCCCATATTGGTTAAGAGCCCTGATTTTCAGTGTCAGAACCAAAAATGAAAAATAAAAAACAAGAAAAACAAACAAACAAACAAACAACAGAAGCCAAGACTGTTTGGTCAAAGGCTGTGAACTTTCACTAAATTAACTTCTCAAAGTAAATTCGGATCAAACTCAAACTTCTCCGAGATCATCTCATGATGTTTGTCCAGTCTGGATGGCATGTTGTGTCTGACCCATGATAGATGTTTTGTAAACCGAGTCCAAATGACAGTCTCCTCCTCCCCTTGCCATCATCCTCCATCAGAGGGAGAAGGTAACCTCCAAGTCAATGACAAACTTTGATGAATGGCTTGTCTTGGCGAGGGCTCGGCAGATGAAACTGACATCCTCCCTCACCTTCTCCCTCCAGCCTTCCGAGATACATCTGTCCAGAGTGATATAGGATGTTGGCTGATGTAAGCCAACCAAACCGCCCCCCTCGCCATTCCCGCAACCCCCCACCCCCTGCCCACCTTCCCCCCACCGTCCCTGTCTTTTTCTTCCAGAGTGATTGTCCCTCAATTCATCACAGAGTCACGTTCCACCACGTTTTATACTTCACTCAAAGGTCAGTCTACTCCTCCGCTACCCGATGTAGTCACAGGTTTGGTGGCACCAGAAAGTAATCTGTGGTGGATTTGACGGGCCTGTAAATTGCTCTTTCCCTTCTGCCTCTGTGTCCTCCCTGAAACATCCGCCGGATATAAGCCTAAGCGCTCACTGAGAGGTCAGGTCTGGTCCAGATGTTGCTACAGAGCTATTACATACAGTAAATTGACTCTGTTTGAGACTAAAGAGAAAAAAAATAGACGAGCGGTATTAAATGATATTAGGAGCGTACTTCATGTTTCATTGTCAGTGGCGTAGTTGTGTTTAAAACCTGTTTCTATCATATTGCATCATATATGGAGATTTAACTATGTTGCACTAGCTAAGGTTTACCTGAAAGAAAGTCACCGTCTCTTGCTGGTACCATGTCTCCTGTTGAAAAACTTCTGTGAGGCAGCCTTCTACAGTTTCTCAAATTCTAAAAATAGGAAACTTTTTAAAATTTGTTGTGTTGGTATAAGTGTATGTGTAGTTTTCATCTTGATAAATAAATAAAAAAAATAGATAAATAAACAAATAAATGTACCATGGCTCCTTATCTCTGGCATAAATCTCCAATAAAGTGTTTTATGGAAACTATGTCTAATAATGTTTTCTAATGACTAATAAATTGAGATTATTTACCTGCATGTGACAAGCACTTGATGGTTTATGGACATCTAATAGAAATTGTTGCTAAAACAAACACTACTGTTGCGATATTCTGTCACCGCAAATATTCATCAGTCACAGATGTGCCTGTTATTCATCTTCACAAAGACCACTTACTCAGTATGTCTCTACAACACAAAACCCATTAGGCATTAGTAAGATTGAAGTGAGTTTGATTCCGCTGTACCATTTAATTTCCTTTTATTCCATCTCTTTTTCTCTGCATCCATTCTTTTCTCTCTCAGCCATTTTTTTTCCAGAATCTTTCAACTTTCATTCATCATTCATTCTCCCTTCAAAATAACTTATCCCACCATCCCTCTTTGTCTCTCCTATCACCACCACAATTACTTCCCTTATTATTCCACTCTTTCTGGCCTGTTCTAGAACTCTGGATGGTTCTGTCTTCCCCTGACAGGCAGCTCGCATGACCTTTCAAGAGTAATTCGACACTTAAAGGTAGGCTGAAACAACACCAGAGAGCCAGCACAGATAATCCAAGGTCATTTTTATATTATTCCAGTTCTCCAGCTATACTGAGGCCAAACAGTCCAGACATTTTTTTTTTTTTTTATGCGACTGAGTAACAATACCTCCAAAACTTCATTTATGTAATGCCTACAAGGTTTTAAAGACTTCCCCTCTCTCTCTGTGTCTCTGTCTGTCTCACCCACCCCCCAAACCCCCCTCTCTCTGTCTCTCTGACCCTCTCTCCACTTAATGCAGTCACCTGAGGTGTGCATCAAATCTCTTCATTCCTCTCAGTGACATAGCTGACCTTTGCCAGTCTCCATTTTCATTAGTTTGACAAAGCTGGGCTGTCATGGCTGCTTCATTGACATGCATGTGACAAGCTTTAAGACTATGGCTAGGAGGAGTATTTTGAGGGAAAAGAATCAAAGAAGTTTTTTGTTTGTTGGTCGATTGTTTTTGATTTTTACAATTTAATTTTAAGTTTAATTAAGTTTAATTACATATTATTTAAATAACAGTAAATACACCTTGTTATTCTCTCTCTCTCTCTCTCTCTCTCTCTCTCTCTCTCTCTCTCTCTGAGAACTACAATTCATTAACATAAAGAAACTCAAAAAAAAAAAACATCAATCAGTTACTCTCTGTTAGTTCATATGAGTTATTTTAGGTTTCTAAGAGCATATGCATGTGAACACATACACTATATTCTATGGAATCATGTTCCCAAGGGCATGATGCAATTCATCTTTCAAAACAGAAACATTTCCAAAACAGCATACATTGAAGACCTTATAAAGAAAGTCACAAGTGGGTCCTTTCCCTGGAAGAACTGCCATCCATCATAATGCCAAGGGACAGGACTTTATGTTACACACAGACATGACTTTCTATGGGAAGTGAACTTCTCTAATCTCCAGTTCTCTCTCTCTCTCTCTCTCTCTCTCTCTCTCTCTCTCTCTCTCTCCATCTCTCTCTCCATGTGAAAGAGGAATGTCAGTGGTTTTTTTTGCTCTATTTTCCTACAAAGTCAGGATGATTGTGACTCTAGTTTCAGATAAAATAATTTTGGATTGCCCTTTAAAAACATTGCAAAACTTAAGGTCATTGTGGAAGCTGCTAAGAAAAGAAATAAAATGTATGTTTTCTGTCTACTCTCTCTCTAAAATGTATGTTGTCTCTCTTCACCAGAAACAAATTATATTGTTAATTACACTTTCATAAGTCCTCAACGTTTGCAAAAAGTTTATAAGGCTTTGAAAGCCAGTAAAATGGCCAATGATTTTTGATTTGTAGATGCAAGGTAATTAATGATAAATCTAATTAGTGGAAAATGTCAAGTCTGATCTTTGTTACAGTAACATACTCGTTTTAGGAAAAAAAATGCATATTAGCTATGGCCGTCATTTATTCATCCATGACAGATGTGGACATTAGAAACGTCTTTGTAAGGAGTTATCGATTGAGGGAAGGGAAATGAGGGATTGTTCCCTGTCTCTCTGAAAACTGTGGCTAGAGGCACCTCCTCAATCTGACTCAGACACAATCATATTCTTCTTTATTGGAAAAGTACTGGAGCGAATTTAGGGTCACTGTTATTGAATTCAGGCTTGAAATAATATTTAAATCAAGCCTCATCATCCTTGGCAAATGGAGGGGCATTTTTTTTTCCACCACATCGACTCACCTACAATTTGCTTGTGTATGCAGAGAGCAGAAGCAGGTGAGGGAGTGAAGGAGAATGTGAGAGGAGAGGAAGGACAGATGGATGTCCAAGGGCAGTGATGATATGTAGATTTTAAATCTATCTATGAAATTTTGCCTTTAGAGATTCTATACTTTTGACTCACCTATTGGTTGACAGAATTTATAACACATTTACCATTATCCAGGTTAGAGAGGAATTTTCGATACAGTCAGGTGTTGTGGACTCCTGCCATTATCTATTCCACCTACTTGAATGAAAATGTAGAAATAATAACATTTTGTTGGGAAGAAGATGAATATGTTTTATCTTTTGGAGTGCTGGAGTCGGGTCGTTCTCAAGCCTGAGGGATGTGTTCCGACAAAGTTTGCCTTTTTAGCATATGAATACTCTGACATTTGGATATTTCTCATTTATCAGAGTGTTGTCCATTTTACAGGCAAATGGACCGTCATCTTTCTTTCCCTATTTTACTTTGCTCTCTCTTGAATACATTTGCACCATATAATCACAAACACATTTGTGTCACGGCTGGCGGTGTGGTGCAGGACCCAAGTGCAAGACACGATGGTTGATGGTGACAAACGGAAGGCTTTACTTAAAACGAAGACCAAAATACAAGTGCAAAACAAAAGCAAAGCCAATAACAAAAAGGTGCAGCGTAACAGTTGTGCAAACTAACACAAACAACGATAGACAAAGACAAGGCAAAACACTAGGACTTAAATAGAAGGAGAACAAAACAGGGCAACACAGGATTGGTAGAAATTAACAAGGTAATAATCAGACAAACGGGAACAGGTGAGGGGCGGAGACAGGCACAGAACAAGAGCACAAAGACATATCAAATTAAAAGTCCAAAATGGCGGTGCAGGTTGTGACAATTTGAAATTGCAAACAGCTACATCAACAACGCCATATCTTTCTTTTCTTCCGATGAAGCAGGTTTTATGTATGTGTATGGAATATCACATTTCAACGGATGTTTTCGTTGGTGAAACCTTCATCTTTTCTGGTTTGGTTAAATAAAGGCCAATAATTGTTGTTGGGTGCTAAAAAATTTCTTCCGATGACTCATTTTACAATGCAATGAACTTATTTAAAATGGAACTTTTTGCCCTTCGGGTAATGAATAAAATCAGGTTTATTTTGCTAACACAAGACAATGCTGAGTAATAAAATATAAAAGTGTATATGTTCATATGTGCAATTTAAGCCCAAGTACAATTTAAATAAAAAAAATAGTAAAGTATTAATATAACTATCAAGGCCTGGCTAAATGCAGATGCGTTTAACATGGCTAGCATGGAGAACGGCAAATGGCTGATATGGCTCAGGGCAGCGTAACTTCTAGTTACTGCACATTTATTCCCTATTCAGCAACCAGTCCATTAGCCATGCATTTGTTTAGTCAGAGGGTCAATGCAGTTGGTATCATGAATAGAGATGAGTTGTTTAGCTGTTTGACACAGAGCTACAACATTCAGCACAGTCTATGGTTATAGTGCCCTGTCCAGCCCCTCGCAGGCTTCAGGTAATGCCAGCAGAATCCAAAATGCCACCTGAAGACACTCCCTGCATGAGCAAGCTATTGTCCTTAGGTTTCAGGTCAAAAGTATTTAGGGTTAGGTGTGTAGACACTGAGTCAGATCTCATAAAATGGATCGATGAAATTTGCGTGTGTGTGTGTGTGTGTGCGCGCGCATGTGTGCAACTGTTTGTGAGTGTGTTCTTCATGCACAGAGGCTAAGCAAGACACTCTAGCTTACAAACAACATTTACTTATCTTACTAGCAGCAGCTGGTATGATACTCAGCATGATGACTAATGCCACATCATCACCGCAATTGGTCACCTGAAATCCCATGATCAATTATTTGGAGTGGTCATACTTTAATGTGACTGAATTGGGCTTTTGTGGAGTCGTATATTCATGCTGAAACATGTTTGAAAACATTTTCTTTTCTTTTTTTTAGTTACCCAAGGAAATTCATTGCAACAAGGCAAAGCTAACTAAACTGTTATCACCCACAGTTGAACTCTCTCAAGTTTTCCCCTCTGCCCATTGTTTGCAGGGCTTTCTCCTTAGATTTACAGCGGAAGGTGTTTTATGAAGTACTTTAGGAGGGTTAGGAAATGACCCAGAAGGACTGCAGTCAGCGTTTTTTTTTTTTTTTTTTCCTTCTCCCTCAGTCATTGCACTGTGAGGCATGGAGGAACTATTGTGTGCTCTGGGATGATTTTTGTTTTCATACTTTACCATGGGTGCTTTTATTTTATATTCCCTGCTTTTAGAAAATACTGCATCATCATATTATCCTGTTCTCCAGAGAGGGATCACTCTATATGATTGTGTGCCATTATTTTACTGAGAGCTGGAGAACTGCATACCCCCCGAGCCTGCATGTGTAGGCCAGCTATTGACAGGCTTAGCTTACAGAACTGCTGTATTTCTAAACTAAAAATACCTTCACCGTACCATAGATAGGAGTTTATTTTTAACTGGATACCCTCCACTGCTGAGTCAAGCCCCTTGTGTTTCACAATGGTTTTCACTTGTAGTGTATGATGGATGAGTTGTGGAACTTCATAACAAGTAGCAAGGTCACTGAAATTTGTCAGTCAATGAAAGAGAACAGGTTTTAGGGCTGTAACCAGCCCCTCCCTGGTGGCATTCAGATAATGCATATCTGTTAACAAATGTGCGTGGACCTTGTCAAAAACGCAAATGATATCTGCTTATAAATGTTGACAGGCTATATCTGTGTTCAAGGTTTACTTACAAAGAATTCAAATTTGCATCTGTTTTGTTGCCAGGGAGTCTTCTAATCAAAGTCACTGAATTGTTGCTGACAAATTTAATTAATTTCCCTTTGTTCTCTCAGAAGGAACTATTCCATTTCCCTCGAGCAAGATATCTGCAATTTATTCCACAACCTAATGTCCTTATTTTTATCCACTCGCCTACCCAGCAACTGTCAATGATATCATTCACTCTATTCAAGTGAGGATTTGTTAAAGTCAACTCTCAAGCACTCAGTGTTAAACACTTGAGCAAAACTGAAAGCAAGGGCATCTCTTCAGAGGCAAATGTTTGCCTTTGAAATAATTGGTGTCTTGTGAAGCTGACTTAAACTCATCAGCATTTGTAATATGTCAAACATACTGGGTTTGACTCTTTTAGGATCTACAGCTAGACCTGAGACAGCTAGCTATTAGCTGAATTTTGGAATCTTTAATTCAGTCAGGGTCACTTGAATTGGATTTATGTACTTATGTATGTATGCATGTATTTCTGTGTTTAGAGAAAAAAAAAAATTTAAATTCTTCTTGCGAATCCTCAAAGCAAACTCAGATGACCTTTTTGAAAATGTAGATTTTAATAATGTTTTGTGTGTGCATAACATGTGATGATTAACAGCTTTTGAATGCGTTATGCGTTCATCACAACATTCAGTTCAAGTTTGAGCGTTTCCATGGAGACAGGGGAACGGACATGTAGTTGGTGGTTCATCTGGTTTCTCTAATTTGTCAAAACAACAAAAACAAAAGATTTAAGTTAAAAAAAAAAAAAGCAATGTTTTCTTTCAAGCGTTTTCTCTGAGGCAGAAGTGTATGGCACACACTCACACGCAGCCGAGCAGTAAAATAATGACCCTTTCTGAAATCCTGTGAAATACAAACTGCTCCCTCTCTCTCTCGCTCGCTCTTCTGTGATGAATAACCGTGTCACGCTCTAAAAATGGATGTTTGGAGTAAAGGGGTTGAGGAAATGTAGTTTAGAGCAGAGGTACAGTTGGAATGGCCTGCCTGGTGAGCTATCCATCATAGAACCAGACCACGACGACACATGTTCAAGACTAGGTTCAGGTCTCTTTTCATTAAGTCTTTTGTTGTGTATTAAAAAGCGCCCATTCCGCTGTGGATTGAGATCCACTCTCCACCGATGTTAATGTGAAATCAAATCACAATTATTTCTGGACAGCAGTGATTTATGTGTGTCAACTGAAGGGGATATAATTGAATCAATTTGCTTAAATTGTCCTCTCCTGGGGACTTGACTCAAATGGCACAAAGTCTCTTTTTTTATCACTTGCCCTGAGAAATTTTGCCCTGTCTGATATATTTGATATATGTTTATGAGAATCAATTTTACTGCAGTTAGCCAAAATTAGAAGAATGGCAAAACTGCTGTTTTGTCTGCTTTGTACTGTCCAGAGGAAAAAAGGATTCCCTCCACTTCTCTGGTTTGTCTAAATACTCAGAAAGTTTCCTCCTTCTCCTTCCTCCTCTGATTTGAATTGACTGGCTATATTAATACTGAAACCTTTCCATATCGTCGAACAGAGCAACTTAGATCTCTAGCCATACATTGTTAATCTATACACTTTCCTGAGATCAGTGGAGGATCTTGAAGGCTCTAAAGCAGCGATATAGTAAAATTCTCTTTTCCTTTGTCTCGGAAAGGAGAACGGGTCCAATCTTACTTTGAAGGGTTACAATTTCCACCGAATTTGTCTATTGTCTGTCTATTTGCTCACAATAGTCTCTGGCCGACTTATTCTGCAAAATGACTCTGACAAAGCGATGTGTAAAGGCATGAAACAGGTAAAATTCAGACTGAACTGAAAATTGAATATGCCACTCTCCTGGCCATTGCAGTGCCTGCATTGGTCTGACAGGTAAAGTGACCTGTGTCATAATGGGTGAAGGGTCTATGTGGAGGAAGTTGCCTTTGGGAGATCTCTGAAGCAAGCTTATCTACTGTATCAGTCTTCTTGTCCCTTATGGGAGATTCTTCTGCCATGAGAGTACTCCCATGAAATGATTTGAAGTTATCAACTGGTTTTTATAGTTTACAAAATGAAATACATACTCAACAGATTGTTTGGTCCAAATAAAACAGCTACAGCTCACTATGTTTTGTTTCAATGCAAACCTGCGCACCGTTAAAATATTTGAAATATTTTAAGTGCTTTAGAAATGCTTCAGCAGTTTTTTTCCCCCCAAAGAAAAGAAAAGAAAAATCCAATTCATGTTGATAAGCTTTAAAATGGTTTCCTCATATCATCAGTTTTGAGGAACAAGTTTCCACTTTCATTTCACAGCTTCCTTGCTGTGCAATCATTGTACTCCTAACAACTAGCAATATTCTCAACATCTGTCATCACATGAATGTTGGGGTAATTTTTTTTTTTTTGTCACTTTTTTTTTTTTTTTTTTAACATAGAATCTTCTAGAACTTTTGTTACCTTTAGAGTTGTTGTAAAGTTGTTCCTTTTGCTGATATGTTTCAACGTAGCGCTTACAGATAAGCTTTTTGCTGCTAAGCACACAGTAAATGAACGAGTGTTCTTCCCTGTGCCTGTTACCTCCAGGCATTTGATAACGTCCCTACCAGTCTTTTATTTTTTCTTCTTTCTTTCTTTTTCTTTTTAAACAAATATTTGATAAGAATGCTATGGCTTTCTTTACACCCGTCCTCCCTCCCTTTTTATAATCATTTGTATCACTATATCTCAGGTTTGTGTGACTGTCCTTCTCTCAGCGCCTCTGTAGCTGGATGGTCGATCCAGGGGGTTGAGGGTGTTACTCTGCGACCTGTGTCACTGCTGGAGGAAATTCTTCAGGGCCTTTCAGTGAAGAAACCAACTGGCCACAGCTGCTGCTGTCATGGTGGAGTCTACAGGGTATACTGTTCCTCGGCCTTAGCCCTGGGAGCAGGCCACCACACAGTCAGGGGACAGGGGGAAGGCAGATGTGTTAGGACCCCAGAGCTGTGTGTCACAACGGGAAGCCTCTGTCATGACCTACCCCCAGGATGAGAATCCAGTCTACCCAGTAACTCTGTGTGTGTGTGTGTGTGTGTGTGTGTGTGTGTGTGTGTGTGTGTGTGTGTGTGGTGGGTGGTGGAGTACTGAAACTCACAGAGAGCGATCTTATAATAACGGTATCGTCAGTTTATTTTTTTTCCATTATTGAATTCCCTCTCTCTCATTCACAATCCCTGCACACACATAAGGATAAAAGTCATTGTTCGTAAGTAATTGACAACGCCTGTTTAAACTGTGAATTGTAAGTAATATTTTACATAATGGTATTTTGCTATCCTTTTATCTTCCAGATATATTTGCATTAATTATAAGTATGCATTAACATTCCTTTGTGAGAGTCTCTTCCAACCTCTCCCCTAATTAATGTAACCTCAAGCTCTCCATAGGGCTCATCAAATGAGTTTACATGGTAGTGATTCCTCCAAAGGTCATTGCTAAATTAGTTCAGACCGGCCTTTTTATTAATAAGATTCATTGGAGGAACAAAAGAAGAAAACAAAAACTACGGAACTTTCATGAAATGAAGAGAGAGAGAGAGAGGGGGAGAGAGAGAGAGAGGGGGCGGGGGGCGCTTAACAGTGTCTGAAATGTTCTGATTGATTCTAAATTAAATTTTGCGGTGGGTGCTGATGAAGCATGGGAATGCGTAATTGAAGAAGATGAAATAACCCAACAACAGAACATTCTGAAATCTTGTTTAAAAACATTAAGTGTTCCTGAGCATTATTTTCATTGAGCTTTTGCTTCCTTTTAACAGTATGTAGCAGTCCAGGTTTCAGATGGCCTTTTAAATGCCTTGCTCTGCTGTTAAACCAGAGGAGATTTACTGAGGGCAATCATTGAAATAAAAATTGTCCATGCCATATTTCAGGGAGGAGGAAAATTACAGTCATAATTTTCACTTGGACACAGATGAGTCCTTTAAACCACATAAAGCCCTACAAGTCCTTTCACTCATTTTAAATGTAATGTTCCCTCTCAGCTTAACTGACACCTGGAGAACTAACACTGTCTGTCAATCCCAGAATACCCTTTGGCCCCCTAATTAGAGCATCCCCCATCCTCCACCTCTGTCAGCGGCAAGATGAACCGTTTTATGAGCAGGATATGATGCCACCCGACCTGGACTAATTGAACAGGGAGGATAAATCTGTTGTGTTCTCACCATGAAAGAGCTGAAAAAGTCAAACAATCAGACTGTCCCTTGAGGGGGGGTGGGGAAGGGAAAAAAATGAGGCAGAGAGAGAGAGAGAGAGAGAGAGAGAGAGAGAGAGACGGCAAGAGAGAGAGAGCTGGAGGGAGGGAGGAGAAGATGAGAACCTGGAAGTCATGTCCCTCTTGGCTGCTTCAGGACATTTCTCGACGCCTTTCACAGGAAATAAGCCGATTCTGGCCGACGTTCACTACATTCTGATGAACAACCATGTCATCCAAAAACGGATGCTTTAAGTAAAAGCACCTAGAAAATACAGTTTAGAATAGTGGATAGGATGAAATAGCCTGTAACATGAACAATCCATCATAATGTCTAACCAAAAGTGACATAGGGGACCAGATGCTGGGCTTCTTTCATTGAGTCCTGTGATATGCTTTAAAAGAGCATTGAAGAAAACCGTCCCACTGCAAATCTGACATCAAAACTGATTTTAAGGGATCTCAGCTTAATAAGAGAAATGCAGATAAATTATAAACAAAAGCCATTTATATCATCCTTTCTGTGCTATAGTGTTTTCAAACTTTTTTTTTTCCCTCCACCCGCCGTTTTCTGTGATCAGTAAATGAAAATACATCACGTGTTAAAAACTGCACAACTGGACAGACATTTTGAGAGTTAAAAATATTTTCTGAAAGTGCAGCATTGGCTAAAAATTTAAAAATGAGATTTGTTTGCTGAAATCTGCAGGTAAACAGAACAACTCAGCAGGTAAGGCAGGTTGTGAATATTAATTAAAGGTTTCAGCTTTCTGAATGCATAAAGATATACAGAGGTGCTGTTTTCATGTAAAGTATCTAAGACAAAATGATAATAGTATATTTCCTTTGCAATGTGTTATTACATTGTAATACAGGCAACCATGACTAAGTTACTGCAGGTGCAGCTCCTACAAATGAAAAAATTGAGAAAACATTGTTTTTTCTGGGTTCTTTCCACACTGTTACTTAGGTGTTAGACTTCATTTATGACTGACTTGATTGATGCATTGCCAGAATAGTTATTATGTGGCTTTTGTAATGAAGGTTGAGACTGCTTGATTAACAAAATTAGTGCTGTGTCATTTTCTGTGTCCTTATCACCTTTTATGTTTTCAGTATTTTTGGAAACCTACAACAGCCCAGCCGTTATTTGATTTAATGTCCCTTTTCAATCAATAACTGAGTGAAGGCATAAAAAAAAAAAAATATTAAACATTCACCTTTGAAACACAAAAAGACCAGCACTAAATTTAGTCGTTTCAATAGCAGAGAGTGAAGTAAAAGACTTTAAATCACTGGCCATTTCCTTGGTGTGGGCTGTCTTTTAACAGTGTTCATGTGTCTTGCAGGAAGCACATTAGCATTGGCCAGACATGACATCATAATGATCATGAGGCTCCCTCAGGCCATGGACTTGTCTCAGAGAGAACACTGAAACGATTTACAACTATTGCCCCTGTTTGTGACCTCAGCCAGCATTTACAGTCTTTCTCTAGCACACTTCCTTTCTCTCGCACACACCCTTTCTCTCTCCCTCCACAGGCAGTAAAATCAGCCGTAGATGTTTAATGTGTTCCATTAATGGTGTGGAAAATTAACGGCTGAACTGGAGTCCCTGGCTAAAGCCTGAAACCTCTCCACTCTGCTTTGATGACTGTATGTTTTGATTTTTCAGAATTTCAAAGGCCGAATATCGGAAAGAAATGCTAAAGGAAATTTACTAGAAAGAACATTTGTGGTTTTATATAACACTTGGTATTTAACAGTGGTAAACTTGATTTTCTCTCCCTCTCTCTCTCTCTCTCTCTCTCTCTCTCTCTCTCTCTCTCTCTCTCTCTCTCTCTCACACACACACACAATGGCCTCTGCTCTCATGTCAGGTACCACGTTGAGCAATGAGTCGTAATAGAGAATTTATAATGTAAATGTAAATGGCAATGTAAATGTGAATGAGTGTGTACAAAGGCATGCACTCAAGCTCATTTCAGAGAAGTAGTATGTAAACAAGCCTTTTCATGCATAAGCAGCAGTTTTTGCTGGGGGAAAAAAAAAAAGATCTCAAAAGATCTACTGGGATGATTGACAAATCATGTCCAGCTAGGCTAAAAGAAATAAAGTGATTACATATATGTTAAATGAATCAGAATGTTGTGGGATATTTGCATTTGATCAGAAGGTGGGAGCGGGAAAATCATTCCAAAGCCCTCCGACTTTTTGTAATCCGTTACTAATCCATTGTACTGTCAGTTTGATTTATGTGGTGCCAGAACCATGTCTTCCTCAATGTCATAGCTATGAAAAATAAAGATGTTCTGCTTATCATACGCAATGATATCAGCTCTTTGTTATAGCCCTTAGAGTTCGATCATGCAAAATGAACGGCCTTGAGTCGGGCTTGTGGCATTAGTCATTAGCAAGGCCACTATGCCTTGTTAAAGTTAATAAGAGGTAATTGTCTATCCTCTTCCGGCCGTGAGTTAATGTGCTGATTGCGTCCAATGATTATGAAGTCAGAAAATTGTTAGGACTCACTCAGATAAGAAGTGGAAGGTTAGTGCAGATTTTTAATACCCTTTTTAGCCATGCCATTGGCAGTAAGTTTTTAATATCTTCAGTTTTTTAAACTTGCTTCGGAATTGTGTAATTATTCTCCACCCTACCTTGTTTCACGGAACAGACCTCAAATATTGATATAGTGGACAAGAGTTAATGTTTGGTGCAATTTGTAGGAACATGTCAATATCTGACATGATTGAAATTTAATACACGTTCCACTGGAGGCCACTGTTTCTCCTTCCTCAGATCTCATTTTTTATTTTCAACACGGTTCCTTGTTGCCATATGGTTCAAAAGCACCCCAAAAGCAGTGTCATGAAGATTGGTATGAATGGCTAAAGGTAGAGATAGGATACTACGGAAAGTAACTTTGCTGCTTTTCATACAGTGTTTTTACTGGCTCCTTGCATGATTCTGAAATCATACTTTAACAAATCTGTCGAATATTGATGTTCGTGTACGATGCTTACATTTGTTACACATTGTTAATTTCGCTGACGAAAACTGAGAAGAAAAAATGTTCGTCAACAAACTTTTTTCCACAACGAAAACAAGACGATAACTAAATAAAAATGCACCTTTGAAAACAAAAACTGTGACAAAATATATTACCATTTTCACTGATGAATAATAACGAGATGATAATATCAGAGACAGAGAAATGGATAGGCAATTTCTGCCCCGCCCTGTATCTCCACTCTTCTGGAAATCAAATGTTAAACGTTTTAACTAATGTTAACTTGGCAACTCAAGTCATGGCTACTCTCGGAAGAAGAAAAAGAATGAATTTGTGGACACATTTTAGCTATAATACAAACAAAAATGAAATGCCCTGCAAACAATATGGGTGCAAAATTGGGAGAAAAATGCCACATACCTAATTTGACTAAAATTTGACTTAAACTTGCATAGTTAATGATCAAATGACTAAAATATGACAAAAACAAATATGTATTTTAGTCAAAAGACTAAATTTATGACTAAATCAAAATCGCCTACCAGAATTAACACATAACATCAAAATGATCTATGCTAATCCTAATCTGCTTTTTTGTCACATGTCGTTTTAAGTTGTTTAATGCCCTGACCTCATCCATACTTCACTGGACAGCAGTTCGATCAGCCGCCTGTCAAAGTTTTGAGATACAGGTGAGAGCCTTCCCAAGCCAAACTAATCCTTTCATCTCTCTGTCAAATGCCCTGTAACAGTGAGAACTTAAATGAACACCAGCCTTCCAGGAATGAGTTAGCCCTCCGCTGGCTTCCATTCTCTCTAGAGTACAGGCCGGTATAGTGTGGGAGATATTATTGCTGCGCCTTATTTGAAATTCTCCCTCCGACACAAACAAACAAAATAAGGCAGCGGTGCTGGAGGTGCCAGTCATTGCCGTGAGGCTGCTGGAGGAAGCGGTATACATGGGGGCGTCTGAGTGAGAGCATCACAGGTAACCTTGTCTCTCCAGCTGTCATGGGACTTTATAAGCAGTGCTTTTGTTTTGTTGGCAAATATACCCCCCTGGCCTACACATCCACTTCTCCTTATCTGTCTTTTTCTTCTGTTTTTCAATCTCTAGATTCCTCCGTCACCCCCTACCACATGGTGCAGTCACGAGGTCCCTTCTGGAAGGCAGCATGTTCAAGTGACATGGCATCTACAAGAGGGTGTCTCCTGTCAAAGGTTTTAGAGCAAGGAGGACACCTCATTTGACAGTTGTCTAAACAGTCCAAGCAGTTCATACAAGGTGAGTTTTTGGGTCACTTGTCATTTAAGATGACAGGGGTAAGGGAGCGAGAGAGACTTGTGTGACAGTGCCACTTGACTGTGGCTAAGGAGGGTAACTTACTCTAAATGACAGCTACTGTCCTCCCGATACTGTCACGCAGTAACATTAACCTGTTTTCATTTTTTGGCTCTACATTAAATGACTGGTGCAAAAAAGTCTATAGAACTTCAAATTTATTGGCCAAACTCCTCAGCCTAACAGAAAAATGATGTCACATAACATCATCACAACACAGGGGACACAGACCCACACCTGGTGCAGACCTATGACTCAGGTAATATAAGGAATTCTGTGGAAACCATAGCTGAGGGAAAAACCATACTGCAGGATCCTCTTTTCCTGACACGTACAGAGCAGATCTAAAGTTCATTACAAGTTCACTGTAATCAATAAGACTGATTCAAAATCAGACACAAAAGCAGAGTAAAAATCTCCCTTAAAAGAGATTTGGATATAGAATGAGTAAATCCTAATACTAACAATAGAAAAGCAGTAAACTTAATCAGAGGCTCTTGGAAGAATTTCAGTGGACTCATTGGACATCAAAGGTGACATCTTTTCAGCATCATCCGTTTTGTTTTGTTTTGTTTTTTTGGTGTTTTTTTTTTTTTTTCTTTTCTGCGGCACTCTGCAGTGACTGTTATATGAAGCCTTCAAAAGACAACAATAGAGACAACAAACAAACGAGAAAACAACAGGCTGTATTTGACATGAGTTAAGCCTGTCTAACTTGACTTTCCATACTAATGAGTCACTGATGGCAATATTTCAAGATTTTTAAGAGATGCTAACTAAAGTGCAGGCAACTCACATTAGAACACAGCCTGTAACGTTGCGTGAACCAGTCTGGCATATTTGCTGTGGGAACAAGTATCTTATAGTAATAAAAATGGCTTTCTGGTGTTTACAACTGAGGTCTTTACTGTCTATAATTGCCTGAACACTTTGTTCAGCTGGCTCACCTGTGAGACATTCACAGAAACAATATAACCACATACAGCTCCATCATTTAGACACACATAAACACAGACACAGACACACACACACATACACACCTACGTATATCAGCACATTCACTCACATCCAGAGACAGTTGCTTGGGTCTTTGCGGGATTTTTACTACACTTGTTCAAGTACTTCACTCAGCCATATTCTGAGACTTTTAGTCAAACAATAGTGCTTTTCATTTTACATATGCGTGCACACACACACACACACACACACACACACACATACGCACATGAACACACACACGCATGCACGAACACACACACACACACACACACACACACACGTAATCACACACATATACACAACCTCGAAAAATTGGCCCAATGACACTCTTTTTTGGAGTGGACATATTGTAGGCCAGCAGTCAGGAGCTGGACACCATATGGAGAAGAGATCGAGAGCACTTGCTCTCTCTCAGTCTGTCCCACTATAGGCGCAGTGCTAATTACAGTAAGAGTGGGTCAAAGGGGGACAGCAGAGAGTGAAAAGAGAATCGCCATCCACAGACATATAAAAACATGAATATTACATTTTCTCACACACACATACCCACATTGACCTGCAGGTGTTCCCTCGCCTCAGTATGGCTCTTATCAGGGTCGATAATGCCTTCGCTAATGGTGGAGGGACTGGCTGTGCATGAAGAATGGCCTCATCAGTTAGGATAATGGTGTCCCTGGACTCCTGCAGCAGCTGATGGCGATGAGGGCTGGCCCAGGCTTCAGGTGTGTGTGTGTGTGTTTGATCTGCAGCGCACACACAGCCACAGGTTGAATCATAGGCTCATTCCCAATCCAATATCCTACATCAAACTAATAGCTTGTGTAATTGCTGAGGGGCGGGATCACACAGTGCTGTGATTACCATTTTTATCTGAAGAAGTCGACACACGCAGCACGACATCATCTGTGTAAAGAGTTTTTTTTTTTTGTGAAACAGACGACAGTGTATTAGGTGTACTGGATATTTGCATTCTGATGACTTTTCTTTTTATTGTAGTGTGAACAGACATTGAAGTCTATAATATTACATTCTTATTTTTGAATCAAACTATTAAAAAGTAGTGCTTAAAATCCATTCTAGCAAAATTCATGTTAATTTAGCATTGATGTTTCAGTTCTTTGCATATCAAAATCAATGATATTTCACCTATTATAATTACAATTTACAATTTGGTATTTGGCAGACACTTTTAGCCAAAGCGACTTACAATAAGTGCACCAGTCAGATTCCTAATACCTCATAAGCAGAGATCACAATAAGACTGAGCGTTAATTTACCCCTTCGTATTGCGCCCCTGGAATACTTTGACAAACATAGATACAAGACAAGGTTTTTTTTTTTTTTTAATGTCAGGAAAGGGAGGTTAGGCAACAGGGGACAGGTGGGTTCTGAAGAGGTGGGTTTTCAGTTTCCTGCGGAAGATGGTAAGGGATTCCACAGTCCTAACTGCATGAGGGAGGTCGTTCCACCACCGCAGGGCAATGGCGGAGAAGAGGCGTGGTCGCCTCTTCTAACCCTAACAGACATTTCCCCATCCGTCTAAAAATTCCACTGTCTTTCACATCCTCACTATTCCGTGTTGGGTAGCACATCATAGCAATATAACAAGATCAACATCATATTTCTACAGGATGAGATTTATCTGATATTTACATTTTTCTAGTCATATAGTGTTCTTGGCTTTTAAATGGGGCTAATATGTCTTCTAGCAACTTTTATTATTTCTACTTTTTAGTGCTGAAAAATACAACATGCACCCAAACACAGTCTGAAATTTTTTATGTTTTTTGTACCTCTGAAGTTTTCAAGCAGGTCTTGGGAAACTGCTTAGCAATTTGCTTCTGTTCTTCTACAGGCTATATAGGCTAGTGTCTGACGCTTCATTTATGGCCTACACAGAATGCAGCCTCATTGCTGAGCATCTGCATATCGACTGCAACCCCCAGTGCTTGATGGAGTCCAAAATAAATCCATACCCATTCCATCAGTCTGTAGGTGGCATTTCTGCATGTACGTGAAAGCACTTCCACAAGGTTTAGTCCTTCTCAAAACATACATTTTAAAAATGGGATTATGAAGTATCGGCTCGGTGGAGAAAAAAAAAATAAATCATGTAGTTCCAGTGCTTAGTTGTAATGAGCACCTACTGTGTTGTTGATTGACGAGACCATCGAGTAAACAAAACACGCTTTTTAGTGGACGTAGCCAACAGCACGATCGCCCGTGTCGCCTTTCACCACCAGGCAGGCGGGATGGGCATAATTTCAGTAATCTATTTTGGGTAAGTGAGACAGATGCCTTGTTTACGTAGATCGATAGAACAGATCGAGGGGGTGGAGTGGGCAGGGATGACACTTAGCCCACTCTCGTGAGTCGTGCTGGTGGACCTCTATATATATCCCATTCTCACGCTGGGTGCCACATTACTGCCGGCAATGAACGTGCACCTGGGCCTGGCTAATATTAAGATTCAGCAAGACAGACACTGAAATCAGTAGGTCATGACAAAGCAAAGCAGCATATAAATGCAAAGAAAAAAAAGAAGGAGAAAAAGAGGGGGAGACAGAGAGAGAGCGAGAGAGAGAGAGAGAGAGACTGCTGATTCACTCATTGACACAAGACTTATTAAATCCGTGTGTGCACTGCAGTTTTGACCTTGTTAAGGAGAGTCACAATGCCTTGTTCAGAGGGCATGTAATGCTGACATCAGACTATCACATCATCTGAGTATGTCAGAGGGAGATGCATCACATGAGTACGGGTTAAATAAAGAATTTACATACTCAATAAAGATATTAGAAAACCCACCAAACTACCTTTATTCTCACTCTTCCCAGAAATTAAGAGTAAAACTGACTGATGATATTTCAGTGGTTTGACTCAACATAGTAAAGCTACTCTAAAATAATGCTGCTTAATAAAAAAAAAACTGACTTGTTCATAACACAAAACACTTAACAAAAAGTGAGTGTGAGTTGCACTTTTGTTTTGAATCATAATAGTAGTTCTTCTTCAGCATCGCTGTCTGCCCATCCCTACAGCTTATTACCCACAAAGAGGTCAAATAAACTCCAAAAATGCTCATTCTGTACACACCCTAACTCCACACAAGGAGCGCAGTGCACAGCAAGGCAGAATGCGTCCTGCATGAGTCCTCCCGCTATCAGCTGCTTTACCTGTTAGTCCTTCAACCCAGCAAATCAGAGATGTGTACTGCTGGATCATCTGAGAGAAGAAATGTGTGTAGTTATCCGGTGAGATCATTTTAATTCTCCACAGTGTCTCCCACTGAGCCAAACTTCCACTGGAAACACTTAATATTTTCACAGCCTCTCTGGTCCCAATCTTTCTTCATGCTGGAGTGTATTTATTGTCATAGCAGAGGTCATGAGGGATCAGCCTTTGCAGTAAGGACCGAAGGTCCCTTTCTCTTATTATTATTATTATTATTATTATTATTATTATTACTACTATAACTGTGGTTTTCTGTAGCAGATTAATTTATATTTGTACTGATTATTGTCTCAACAGATTTCTACATGACCCATTCTAAAGCTGACCTGGAAAATATCTATTGAATGCTTCACAAATAGAGGTCATCTTAAGTTAAAATTGTGTTGTGTTCATCAGAGCATTTGTCTCAGTATAAAATCCTTCTATCTTCTCAACAACAGATAAACATTTCAGCTACTTTTCAGAAGTGAGCATCAATTCTGTATTCTTTTACAATGACTATTTCTGCTCTGCTTAACGTGACATACACGTTTTCTCATACTGAATCATTAATCTTCATTTTTCCTCAATGATCTCATATTAGCGGGCAAAATACCAGTGGAACTTTCTGGACAAATTGCTGAAACATGGCTTTGATATATCTCTCCCTCTACTACTGACTAGTTTGTGCATATTTTTCCACTTTCTCCATGTTTTTTCCTGTTAACAGAATCATACTTTAGTGGTTTGTCACTTGAATTCATATTTAGATAAACTATAGATCTAGACATTGTAGAGATGGTAAAACAAACAAACAAACAAACAAACAAACAAGCAAACAAAGTAATCTCAAAATAACTAAAAATGTGTTGGATCAGGCTGGGCCAGCATCAGCAGTTCAGAGAGCTGATGTTTCTCTGTTTCATATCCTTTTGTTTGCCTCGTTGAGCCTTTTTAAACTTCCAGGTTTCGGAAGTAAAAAAGACACAACACTATTTTTTTCCATCTTGTGTCTGATATTTATTGGATTTTTGATGTATCAATGCATTGAGCTGTTTACAGATAACAGAAATTCTGTATGCCGTGGGGCACTAATGACTTTTGTTTGTGAGCAGCATTCTCTTTTAGCATTCAGGTTGTAGCATATCTTGCACTGAGATCTGAAATAGCACTTTTTTCAGAGTTAAATGAATGACTTTCACTTCAGGGGTTAACCAATCAAATACTTCCAATCCCACCCACTGGTCCAGTCAAGTATGTGTGTTTGTATTGTGTGAATTTCAGTAAGGCAGGAGGATACTGTGATAACCCATCTTGAGAGAATGTGAATTGGGGAAGGGGAGGGGAGGGTGGAATGATGAATTCAATGTTTATTCATAGAAAACATCAAACTCATCAGTTATCACTGCAGATATTATAAGTGCACATTGGTGCAATATTTACTACTTTCTTTTGATATGTTTCTTAATATTCTGTTTACAAGGTGGGGAAGACTTAAATTATTCTACATACTATTCTGTAGGTTTAAATTATATTTTGTGTTTTATATAGACATCTGATTATATATCCTGGACTCCTCTGTTCTGAATCTCCATAAATTATCCATTACTGCTTTACAGCCACAGTAGATTACAGACCCAGCTGCCTTTACATATGCACTGATGTACAACATTAGAGGCAATGTTAACTGGTTACACACAAGCAGAAAAAAAATAAAATAAAAGTAAGGGCAGTGGTGTAGAAATGCAATTTAGAAGTCAATTTGTCTGTTTATATTTGTTTTCATAAGCTTGTGCATTGTCATTATTTAAAGCCATATGTGCAATAATGGGAAATGTGCTACTGCTAATCCGCATCAGAGTTTATTAGGACTGGTCTGTTTCACTTATGGCTACTCTAATAGACGATGAGCAGTCAAACATGGAACTTGTGGGAGTGATGCAACCATAAAATTGGGTATCTCTCACCATTTCTCTCTCTCTCTCTCTTGCTCTCACATGTGTACATGCATACACAGACATGCAGACACATTTCCAGTCGTCTACTGAGATTTCTTACGCCCTGCTATAAAATTGTTAGTTTTGTCATGCAGCAAGCTGATATGCATATGTGTAATTCATTGCGATTGAGATGCATCCATCGAAAACTCCTGATCTTCTAAATTTTGTATTCCACTTTTCCAGTACCTGCTATTGTATTTATTGTATTTCATGCTATGCATTGTATGTATTGTGTCACTTTACTTTTCTATAAATTCCCCTAGATACCTGTTCCCACATATGGCTGCACTCCCTGCAATAGTGCTGAGTGTAGTACAGCAATTGTCAGTTAAAGGCAGATTTGCTAATTACACTGTTGACAATAGCAGATCCCAGTAACATGTTATTGTCCATGTACAACTGTTCAATTGTACAATTAGCTGCATCTCCGTCTGTTATTGTGAGCATGTTTACTCTCTCTCTCTCTCTCTCTCCTCCTGTGTGTGTGTGTGTGTGTATCAGGGAAAATTCGGTTCAGTCTGTCTATGAAGTGCATCAGTTGCCATGAAAACAGCAGTTTTCTGGGAGCAACACTGCTTTGAAGTAAATGTCAACATTATTACTGTAGAGGGCAAAACAATGACCTCTACAGACAAAGAGCAAGAGTCCCTAAAGAAGAGGACACCATTTACTAACTCTGCATTTTTCTTTGATGTCTGGAGTCACATCATATCTCTCCAGGGTCTTTCTGTTCCTTGTTTGAAGTTTTGGGGTTTAATTGCATTTGAAGTCATTATTTGAAGACAAATATTCAGCCAAATGGACCTTTGGCCTGTCTACGTTGGCCACTTCTGTTGGCTTATAGATGTGAGTAAAAAACAGTTCAAACAGGCATTTAATTTCTGCTTTGTGTGTGATGTACATTCTGATTGACAGCCCTTGCATTTATTTATGCCTCTTTAACATCACTCTCTTTTTTGTCTATTTTTGTTCTTTCATTTACATGTTGTTCGCTTGGCTACCTCATACTCTGTCAAAGCTGGACTCTGAATCAAATGGACAAACATGGGCGCGCATCAAACACAGGATGTCTGTGCTGATTCAGGCGTATTAGTGAAAGCGTTTGATCATGCGTGGCGGTGGACTGTCTCTGAGGGCCATGCTGGACTCTTGGACTAGTGTTGGCCTCTCAGACCGGCTTTGGCAGTGGCATTGTTTGGACAAAATTGATGCCCCTTCTTCTATACCACACAGACAGCGAGATTCTGGCTGCTCCTTTTTCCACAAATCACACGTCATGCCACACTTTTGTTTTTTTGTTTTTTGTTTTTTTTCCCCTCCCAAACAGGTTTTCCACACATTGCCAAAGCTGTGTGATTAACAGAATTAACACGCAGCATGTGAGGAGTGACGTGAGTTGGGCACTAGGAGGTACAAAAGAGAGAAAATCCACCTCATGAAACATGGACAGAACGCTCAACCTCACAACTCGCACTTATTATTAAAAAAAAAGAAAAAAAAAAAGAAAAAAACTTGAAAAATCCTATGCAGGAAAAACAGCAGATTTGGACATATTAGGGATGATTATATGAGGTCTTTTTTTTTTTTTTTTGCCTTTTTTTATATAGGACCTGTGAGATGGCAAATCTCTGGCTCTGCACTTCAATCTATCATCGTGGCTTCTAATGCCAAAGCAGTTTATGGAAATTCAGCTCCAGATCTGCATTAATGCACTCCAAGCCCTCAGCACCTCCCAGACACAGGCCGATTTCCATTTTAAATAGATGGTAATGGGAAGCACAGGCTGGAGCCTTTGTTTACTTGTTTAACTTTGAAGTTCTTCACACGTACGCATAATTACTGTGACTTATACCAACATTGAATGCCAATGAACAACAACATTTTTTTTACTCAAATGTGCTCATAAAAGGTACCATTGCTTCCATCCCAGATTACACCACTAAATTTTTCAAAATGTTATGAAACGCTGTGCTTGTGGGTGACAGGCATAAAAGCTGCTGAAAAAAAGATGAAAATAAAGTGGGCTATTGCCCTGGAAAGTAGTAATTTATGCTCATTTCACTAAATGTTTCTTTTCAAGTCACCTTTTAAGAGAGTGAAATTCTTTGATGGGGTGTCATAAGGTTTTTTGTTTTTTTTTCTGTGTATTGCAGCATTTCGTTCATTTAATTACTTTCGTTTTCGAGAGCTTTGCAAAAAAGTATTTACTTGTATGGAAAGAGCACTCAAGTATCATTTGAAATGTATTGAATTGATGTTCCCTTAATCGAATATGGTGACAAATGAATCAAATCAAAGATGTTTGTATTTTTTTTTCTTTCAGTGTCTGAAGTTAAGCGGTAGTTCCTCAGCCTATGTCACTGCTGTGGATGTACTTTGCTCTGGATACTTGTTGGTTCATTTGTTGGTTCTTGTCAATCATTCAAATTAATTTTGTGCTAAGTGTAACAAGTCACATGCAAAGGCATCTCAGCTGCATGTCAATCAGCACTTGAACAGAAATTTAACCTTAATCTGTCCTACTGATATCCAAAATGATCACACAGATTTGTGGACTGCTGTCAAACTGGCTTCACCACCTTTATCATGATGAAGGGAAAGGAAACTCCAAATCGTATATGAATATTTATAAACTAATGAGGAATTGTGCCACTCTTTGCCTTAAAAACTGCTCCTGTTCATTTTCAAATATTGTTTTACAAGTTCTGATTTGTTCTTTTTTTCAAGTGGGATAATGGACATTTAGTCCATGTGGAAAGCTTGCAGTTCTTTCAGAGATGAAGGGGGTGGGAACCTACTCTCCATTCTATTGTAAGTGATCATAAAGGTACTGTTACACTTAAATCTGGTGACTCAGGAGACTGAAGAGGGTGCTTCAGTAAGGTTTCTTCAGACAAATCCAGTGTACGACCTGCTTTTCCAGGTCCTATGGGGACGTTATCACCTTGGAAGATGAAAACATGTTGAAGTGTAAGTGAGAAGAAACCCACTAATGCACCTAATCATTTAAAATGACTTTCTATTTCTTGTCTGTAACTGTACCATGAAGTTTAGCAAACAGATGAAAAGACGACAAGATGTCTCCTCATACCGTGACATAACCGCTACCATGTTTAATGTTTGGGAACAGGCCATGTGATGTAAAGGCTTCCATTGGCTCTTTCCAGGCAGAAACCCATCTAGATATAGGAAACAGAGTCAAAAGACGATTCATCAAATTATGGTAGTGTGCTCCATCATTCCATCACGCCACTACTTTTCCGTTCCAGTTTCATGATGCAGATTTTTCCTTACTTAACAAATTTGATAATGACACATCACATAATTTTGTCATTTCTGTGACCAGTGAACTTTCGATTTTAACACCAATTTAATTTCTTGTGCTGCTTAAAAAAAATTTAAAATGTAAATTTTCAGTCATACAGCCTAATCATGTAAGGTAATTAGTGTTTCTTCAGTTCAACACACTGTTTCCAGGCTGGAGGTGACAGCTTTTGCAGTGATTATGGGGGAGATGGAGTTGTCACAGCAGACTGTTCATAACAAGCTTGGAGGGCTGTATTCTTGTTAGTGTGAAAAATGAAATGTGATATTATAAATACTGTACAACGAGAATTAAATTTACGTTTATGAAAAAGGTTCCAGTTGTGCCTGGTGTAAGGGAAAAGGAATAGGCTCCAAAGGATTAGAATGAAATTTTATTCTTGTGTATTTCACATCACAACATTTCCCCAGCGCTTAGATAAAGGCAAAATGCTGTCAGACACGTATTATGATTTGTGCCTCTTTGTTATTTTTCTCACAATTAAATACGTTTACTGATTGATTCCCTTCTGAACTTTTGAGTGTTGTCTACTCAGTGACATGATAGATAATTCCTCAGCCAGCCATAGTGCTTTGGTTACGCCCTTTGGCAAAGGCGTAAAGAAGAAATATTAAGATTTAACATGTGATTCAGGGTTAAGGTGACTGTGTACCGAGTCCTCCCTTACCAGAGTTGTCAGTGATACCGCACTCTGAATTTATGTTCTTTACAGGCTTCTCCTTGGACACACCCTTTCAAGTAGTAATAATCTGACTTTATGAGGAGTTTTAATTAATAGCCTTTCTTCAGTTTACAGAGGTGTTTTTTTTTTCTTTTTATCTTTTTTTCAAACTTATGAGGGCCGATGATTGATTTCCGTGCCTAGTGAACAATAACAAAAAAAACAAAACAACCAGCAGTCATGCTCATCACAGCATCCCTCAGCCCTTCTTCTGGCCATCCCAGACAATGTCAACTACACCAGGGAGTTTCAATGTTTTATGACATTGTATACACATATATTAAAGTAACTGTGCTCTTTTCATGGGATTTAATATTGTTTTAGCATTAATGGACATCAGGAACACAGAATTTGCCTTATGAGGAGTTTTTCAGGAACGCATTAGACTAGTAAAGCTGGGGAAGAGTATATTTGTATTCCATTTCATGTCACCCCTTTGATGAGAAAACACTTTTTTCACATCCCTCTCTCTCTCTCTCTCTCTCTCTCTCTCTCTCTCTTTCTCTCTCTCTCCTCTTTCAGTGACTGGAGGGGACTGGAGGGGTTGAACAGAATGGTATTAAAATGAGTTATGAGCTTTCTCTCCCAACGTCATTGTCCCCTGAGTGCACCTCAGCTTATGAGGAATTTCAGCCAAAATAAACATGCCCTTGGAAACTGAAAAAAGACAGAGAAAATGAAAGAGGAGAATGAGGGGCGATGAGCAAAAACCCTGATGAAAGAACTTGGCCATTGTTTGTCTGGACTGGTACAGTGGGAATCTCACAGTCCATAGACTAGAGCAAATACAAAACTGGGTATCACTTTACAATAAGACTACCCTTGTAAAGGGTTTATGAATGGTTTATAATTAGTTTATTAAGCAGGTTGTGAACACTTCATGAATCCTTATTACACAGCATTGCTGAATACTCTATTCTGATTGGTCAATTACGGCATTCTACTGTCTGTTATTTCTGTATGGCAGATCGCTGCTATGTATAACCATTGCTAAGGAGCTATTATTTTTTTAGCAGAAGCAATATAATCATTTTTAAACCAATAAAATTATTTTTAAATCAGTGTTTTGTGTCAAGTTATTGATTTATTTAGTAAGTAGTTGTGTAATAAGCAGGATAATGTACAGCAAGCGGGTCATTATAGCGAAATAAACCCCTCCAGGGTGATACAAGACCCCTCTTCTTTGCGTCGGGGTCCTGCATCACCCTGTCAGGGTTTATTTCACGATAATGACTGGCTCGCTGCACATTATCCCTGACTTAATCAGCTGTTATAACACATTGGATAAAAAGGGCACACAGTGACCTGTTGCTTGCCAAACAGTAAGCCCACATTTAGCTGTATTGTTAAGCCTCAGATTTCATTGGTTACTTATCTTACTTTGTCTTCTCCATCAGCCAGCGTTCATACCTGTCGGCTTCATCCCATATTTATTAATAAGTTACTAGCATTTAACCACCGTCAGCATATCTTAATGGTCAAAAAGATTCATTTGGCATATCAAATTATGGTATATCAAATTAACATATCGAGTTACCAGATTCATACACTGAGGCTTTGGCAGTATTGTTCATCTTGATATTTTCAGCATGCTATCAGCAGCCATCCTCATTATTATCACAGGTGTTGACATAACATATGCTATCACGTTGTTATGCACACTGCATATTGAAGCGATATATTGTGATGCAGTTTGGGGGTAGATGGGCAGATCTGCCCAGCATGCCTTGGGGCTATGGACTGTTGTTTAGCACCAGTTCGTCATTGTTCAGTTTATGTGTCCCACTGTGTCCAGTAGAAGTGTATGTGTATTGTTCATCATGTAGTCTTTGCGTCGTGTTGTTAATTCTTGTGATTTTTTAATGTTATCTGTGTACCATAAATGTAATTGTCTGTGTGAATGATGTACTTCCTTTCTAGCATGTCATCAAGTTAAGTGTGTTGCTTCCTAGTTTGTGCTGTTGCAAAATAAAAGGCACGTTACCAAAAGAGCAAAGGCAGTACCATCACTCTAGAGAAAACTCAGCAACTCAATAGCAAATAGTGATGCGTTTTACACTTTACAATAAGGCTTCCTTTTGCCAGTTATAAATGTTAGTAACTCACTAGTAAATGGTGATGTGTTTTGCACTTACAATAAGGTTCCCTTTCAGCAGTTATAAATGTTAACTCATAAGTAAATGGTCATAAAAATGAGATGATGGAGCTGACAGTTTAACATGCTGACTGATAAAGGGACAAGATGAAGTAAGCTAAGTAACTAGCAACATCTGAGATTTAACAGAATAAATAGATACAAAGTGCAGCAGTAACTTGATCTTGCCAAATAGTGAGCCCGCATCAATGTATGAAAACTGTATTATAACTTGTTTATAATTGTTTATTAATGGTTTACAAAGTGTTTACAACCTAACTAATAACATAATTATAAATTTATAAATCCTTTATAAAGGTAATCTTATTGTAAAGTGGTACCTCTTGCAAAAAACTGAAGTTACTCTTTGGTCCACTGAGCCCTGTTACATCTTTTCTCGCTCTTTTGCTTTTTGCTTTTAATCATGATCATTTACTACTCTCCCCCTCTCTCTGTTTTTTTTTTTCTTGTTTCAGCTCCAAATGCTTTATTATACCTTGAGGCCATAACATCCGCACGATACGTTTTAACGTGAAAGCAAAAATGATCCAGCACATATGCATTTCTGCTCAAAGGTTCTGGCTTGCCCTCAGTTCTTAAAATGTTTTGAAAGTTGTACTTACAGGCCTCTGACTGTGTAATATTCAGTGTCCATAACACACACACACACACACATACACAAGAATATAAATATATTTCATATATGTTTTACAGGGCGGCACGGTGGGTAGCGCTGTCGCCTCACAGCAAGAAGGTCTCGGGTTTGATTCCCGGCCGGGCAGCCAGGGTCCTCTCTGTGTGGAGTTTGCATGTTCTCCCCGTGTCTGCGTGGGTTTCCGCCGGGAGCTCCGGTTTCCTCCCACAGTCCAAAGACATGCAGGTGAGGTGAATTGGAGACACTAAATTGCCCCTAGGTATGAATGTGTGTGTGAGTGTGTTTGTCTGTGTGTCTGCCCTGCGATGGACTGGTGACCTGTCCAGGGTGTTTCCCTGCCTTTCGACCCTAATCAGGATAAGCAGCTTAGATAATGAGTGAGTGAGATATGTTTTACATGTGTGTAATATTATATTATATTAAAACAAGTATTCAGAGGATGTCAAGTCTCCAGTGAATAAGAGTTTTCCTCATACCATGTAACGGCAATCACTCTGTTACTGTCAAGCTGCTTTTTAACCATTAGGCTACGGTAAATAAAATATGAATATGTTTGGTGGAATATAATAAAGTCAACACCATGTTCAATCATTGAATTTATTCAATTTCAGGCACGTTGACTTTCCAAGAGGTAGATCAGTTCTGACTACAGGTTTTCACTCACTTTGGCAATACCCTTTCTACCCAAGCTTTTAATTGAATGGTATGCACCATGTCAGCTTCAATCTGAGCAGCAGTAGGAGGCTCCCTGAAAGTGTAAAAGGGAGATACATAGGATGAACTTGGATTGTCCTGTTTTTTCAACGGAAAAGTACATGTAAGTACTCACTCAAGGCCATAAAGACAGAAGAAAAGAAAAATATCGGCACTGTTCTGCAACCCTAATGAGATCAAAGTCAGAATAAAATAAAATAAAATGAAATAAAATAAACATGAGAGATGTGAACCACCTTTGCAAAACTATGAAAACTATAAATGCTGTAAAATGTAAATATATTCTGATTTTTTTTTATAACCAGTCTACAATATATATATATATATATATATATATATATATATTTTTTTTTTTTTTTTTTTTTTTTTTTCCCCAGTAATCACCGCATACGGTATTTGAAATTACTATTTATTTTTGGTATATTATTTTCGAGAAAAGACCAGATATGTATATCAGCTTTAATGTATTATGCAACACAGTGATACATGCACGTTTATAGTAAATACACTGTGTGTGTGTGTGTGTGTGTGTGTGTGTGTGTGTGTGAGTGTGTGTGTGTGTGTGAGTGTGAGTGTGTGTGTGACATAGGGACATAGGAAGGCAGTCACAGTGTTGTCTTTTTCTGCAGCTGAGTTGGTCATTTGAAACTTTAGTCTTGCACTGTGCCTGATCAATTCTTCAGTACTGGAATAAGGAGCATAGGAAATAAAGAACTGACTTTATGCTTTTTTTTTGTTTGTTTGTTTTTTTGCTGCCCTACAACTATGACTCAGGTTTTATCTATCCTTTAATAATTACTTAAAGGATTTTGAAAATTCCAAATGAGAATGACTTAGGTTAATATGTTAGGATGTTGATAATCTCTGGTTAAGTGTAATCAAAAAAGTGATAAATCATCTTTCCTGCTCTGTGTGTGTGTGTGTGTGTGTGTGTGTATGTGTGTGTGTGTGTGTGTGTGTGTGCGTGTGTGTGTGTGTGTGTGTTTAAATAAGTATTGATTTGACTGATGTTGAACTTACATTGGGCAGTCATTAAAAATACATATCGAACATTCAATCAATATTCCATACATGTCTAAATGTCAAGAGTTCTGTGTATTTTCTGCTTTTTTTGCTGTCAAAACATCAATATTTCACATCTTGCGTAACACAGATTGAAGATCAGATTCTTAGATTTGGCAGTTTTTCTTTTCTAAAATATGTAAACAATGCCTTAGGGGCAGATAACATGATTCCAGAAGTTTCAATAAGTTGAACTCTATTATAAGGTTGGCAAAATGATTCACTCCCAGTGACCAAAGGGCACTAAAATCAATCTTCAATTTCATAAAAAAGTTATATAATTTCAAAGTACTATCATTTTCATTTGAACAACTTTTAATTCACAGAATTGGTCAAACTTTTTTTTTTTCCCCTTATGGATAACAGCTGTGGGTCAATAAATCTCATTAACAATAAATAAAATTTATTTCACCAATGATATTCAGAGTCCTGCCATTGTGTGATTGTGTGTGTGGATGCTGATGATTTGTAGGACCCCTAAGGTTCCTAGGTGAGCTTAAACAAATAATAACATCAACACATAACCAATGGCGTCGTTAGGTCCAATGATTCGGCGCTAT